>NC_062524.1:13520974-13603474 GCF_022655615.1 Tachysurus fulvidraco | reverse complement strand
GCATTCACTTTAATTCAATTCAATTCAATTCAAGTTTATTTGTATAGCGCTTTTTACAATAGACATTGTCTCAAAGCAGCTTTACAGAACATAAACACAGAGCAGAAGGTAAACATAATTAATGACAAAGGAAATAACGAATAATAAAAGAAATAAGAATTAACAGAATAAAAATTCTAGATTATTATTAGATGTATATAGTTCACAGTGTGTATGTATTTATTCCCCTATGAGCAAGTCTGAGGTGACTCAGGCAGCAGTGGCAAGGAAAAACTCCCTTAAATTGGTAAAGGAAGAAACCTTGAGAGGAACCGGACTCAAGGGGGAACCCATCCTCATATGGGTGACACTGGGGGTGTGATTGTAATATACAGTCAGTTAAATGTTGTATTGGTGTGAGGTTCAAGGACTTCTGATCTCCTGAGTACCACAGAGTCTAACTGGAGATGTCTCAGGATTCTTAGAGTCGGCCTCGGCTCAGTGGACGTCCAAAGGCTTCGTCCCACAGAGGACGTTGGGAGCTGGTACAGTGTCTGGATGCCTCGGGATGGGTACAAAGAGAGAAGCAGTGGAAAGGGATTAACATATCTGCTGTTCATAAAAATGTGCTGGTCTGATGTACTGGTGCATGATATTATGGGATGTATTATGTGTATGCCTGACTGAAGAGATGAGTTTTTAATCTACATTTAAACTGGGAAAGTGTGTCTGCGCCCCGAACACTATCAGGAAGACTATTCCAAAGTTTGGGAGCTAAATAAGAACATGCTCTACCACCTTTAGTAGACTTAGATATTCTGGGAACTAGCAGAAGTCCTGAGTTTTGTGATCTCAGGGAGCGTGAAGGATTGTAACGTGTTAGAAGACTAGTTAGATACATGGGAGCTAAACCATTAAGAGCCTTGTACGTAAGTAGCAGCAGTTTGTAGTCAATTCTATACTTAACAGGTAGCCAGTGTAGAGTTGATAAAATTGGGGTTATATGGTCATACTTTCTTGTCCTAGTGAGAACTCTGGCAGCTGCATTTTGGACTAACTGTAACCTATTTATTAAAGATGCAGGACAACCACCTAGTAATGCATTACAATAGTCCAGTCTAGAGGTCATGAATGCATGAACTAGCTTCTCAGCATCAGATACAGACAGGATGTTTCTCAGCTTGGCAATGTTTCTAAGGTGGAAGAAGGCTGTTTTGGTAGTATGGGCGATATGATTTTTAAAAGACAAGTTACTGTCTAATATAACACCGAGGTCTTTCACTGTCGAGCTACTTGTAATAGTACATCCCTCTAAATGGGAGTTAAGTTGTGAGAGTTTATGTGCACTGGTTTTTGGACCTATGAGTAGTATTTCTGTCTTATCGGAGTTTAACAATAGAAAGTTGCAGCTCATCCAGTCTTTTATCTCTTAATTTGGACACTGTGGCTATTTCATCTGGTTTTGATGAGATATATAACTGTGTGTCATCAGCATAACAATGGAAACTAATCCCATGTCTTCTAATAATGTTCCCTAATGGAAGCATGTATATAGAGACTTTAAGGGCTAAAGACATCAATATAAACACGAAGGTTGTGGACTAATCAATAAAACATTCACTTCATCACTCTGTGGCACAGAACAGGAACAGATATTGTTGTTGACTGTGTGTTAGTCGGCTTAAAGGTTAGCTCTGTAATCATGAAGTATGTGACCTAAACGTGTTTAAACCTCCTCTGTTACTGCTCATGTTCACTGAGCTCCAGGAGAATAGCGTGTAGATAAGATGACTTGTGGGAGGCTTCCAGACTAAACTGATTAGTAATGTGCTGTATATCAGGTTATAAGTAAGAGTTAACCTTATTCTATATAGAGATTGATGTAGAGGGAGAGCAGTGAATTATTACCCCAGTCTGAGGTTGGATGTGAAGTGAAGTTAGTGATTTTTTGCCCTGTGCTGCTGACACACGATCAGTTGACTGAATTATTTTCTGAATGGAGATGGTGATGGAGATGGGGATTGGTTGGGGATGGGGATTGCGATAGGATGGTGATGTGGTAGTCTAGTGGTTCAGTTGTTGGACTACCAATCAGATGGATGCGAGTTAAAATCCCAGGTCCACCAAGCTACCACTGTTGGGCCCCTAAGCAAGGCCCTTTACCCTCAATTGCTCAGTTAAAAATGTAAGTTTTTCTGGACATCTGCTAAATGCAGTTTTTCCTCACCTCCAAGTCTGAGATTAATCGGTTTAAAAACAAAGCCCTACCCCAGATGTGTGCCACTGTAGCTGTCTGGCATTAACTTATCTTTAGGATTTAGATAATTTCTGGTGTGCGGTAGGAAGATTTGCATCACGTTTAATGATGATTGTGTTTGCTGGATCTGTGTGCTGCCTCACCGATGAATGTGTTGTATAAAGCTGAATGGATGTTAAAGGGATTGGTGTGTCAACAGCATTCAGCCTTTAAATGCAGAGTCAACAAGCTGACGGCAGGTGCAAGAGCCAGCGGCTGTGTAAACAAAACAACCTGACAATAAGAGAAGGTGGAGTTACCTTAATGGAAAGAAAGAAAAGAAAGAAAAGGAAATGTCAGTTGTCCATTCCGTTGTTTTGATTTGTGTCAGGATCATTACTGTACCTCAGCGTGGAAACGTTATTCCACAGTGAAATGCGTCGCTGTTGTATGAGATTTTCACAAAGGTCCAATGTATAATGAGACGCAAGCTTATTGTGTTATGTGTTATATTAAGTTATCATACACCAGGGTTAACGGAGAGCCACAGACCTTAAAAATGAACAGAAATAAATCCTGCAGGTTTCATATAATGTGTAGAATCCTCACTTTAATTTCTACAACCTCAGTTAGAGATGAACTTCATTACTTTTCATTCGAATGGAATTTTTATTTCACTTAAATGCCATGTCTCTGTAAAATGGCTTAAACTTTCCACCATTAAATCAGCCATTAAATTAAAACCACTAATATAGCGTAGGTCTCCTCGTACCACAAAAACAGCTCTGATCTGTTGAAGCATGAACACCACAAGATCTCTGAAGCTGTGCTGTGGAATCTACACCAAGGGTTTATCAGCAGAACCTTTAAGTCCTGTAATTTGTGAGGCGGAGCCTCCATGCATATTATGTGGTTGTCCAGCAAATCCCACAGATACTGGATCAGATAGAGATCTGTGGAATTTGGAGGCCAAATCAACATGAAGTTTTTGTCATGTTCCTCAAATCATTCCTGAACAGTGTTTGAAGTGAACAACATCCTGCTGGAAGAGGACACTGATGTTAGAGAGCTCAGTTATTATTTACGAAGGCACCTGGTCTATAACAATGTTTAGTAACATCCACCTCTGGATGAACAGCCTTAGCACTGCAGGATCACCTCGACCAAACCAGGGTCATCAGGAGGCTCCACATAATCATTAAGGTCAATATCCACACCAACACAGAATGCTTACAGTCCTCCCATCAGACAGATGTTTCAGGAGTTGAGAAACAGCCCGCAGGCCGTCAGACTTGTGAAAGACCTTTTTCCACTTCCTCCCCCTTCACTTGCCCTCTAATCTTGAGATGTGCCAAGTTTTACCCCAGCCTCATAATAAAATCACAGCTCACGTAGGTCTTTACACACGTCTGTGTCCTGAACATACGACAGTAAAGGACCAACATTACTATTGACTGTGCTGACACTGGAGACTCCTCCCAAAACCACTCAACAAACATCATGAACTGTCTATTATAAATATGATCACACATTGGTTTAAATACATAAGATCTGCAGTAATACTGAAAAAATGGATGTGAATGAATTTCACTTCAGTAGAGCGGCATCTTTCTCCTCACATGATGCATTCGCTTTCAGGACAAGGTGTTTGAGCAGCTGTTAAAGCCTCCCTCTTTCTTTTCTTGGAAGTATGAACTTCTATATTCGGTGTTTCCTCATGGCAAAATGGTCCTAAATTAACTAAAACATTTGAAATGACATTTGAAAGGGTATTGAAAAGCATCAAAGCATCAGAAGGTGCTTGTAGATAGCAAAGAGAGCATGATGAAGCAGAAGATATATGAATTTTAGCATTGAAAATTGAAGGAAAGCCTCATATTGGTTGACCGAGCTGTAGTGGGTTATTGAATATCATTACAGTGTCAGCTAAGGTCCAGGTGATGATCCTGTAAGGACATGTGCCCATGATAGCCTCAGATTCCTGTTCTTGGCTGACAGGAGAGGAACCTGGTGTGGTCTCCTGCTGTTGTAGCTCATTCAACTCTAGTGAGTGATTGAGTTACTATATCCTCTCTGGCAGCTGGCACATGTGTTACTAATAAAGTGTGTTTTTAATACCATCTGAAGTGGTTTTCTTTCTTTCTTTTCTATATTTTTCTTCCTTTTCTCTCATTCATGTATTGTTGGTGTAAATAACCCCAGTTCATCTGTCTGTGTCTCTCCCCCTGCAGCTGTGTCGGATTTCTGAAGACCTGGTTGCCGTTCATCGTTCTGAGCAGCATCGTTGTGTCGCTCGCTCTGTACATGAACTTGCGGTGACCACAGTGGGGTCATAGAGACCACTGCATCCAGATGAATATCCGGGTTATTAGACAATAAAATGGGACTCAGATGAACGTCGGCCAGACTACACTGTATGGGACGACACGCTCAGATGATGGACGACTCCCGTGCAGATGACGAGCCCCATGACTAAAAGCTAGTCCTAAACCTGTTTTTCAAAGGATGGAGACAGGAAACCCATCACGGGTCCTTTATGTCCTTGTAACGTAAGAAATTACAGCATGGACTCAAACGCTTGTCTTCCAAGGTGTGAAATTAATGGCGCTGATTTCTGGGTTGGTTGCAGATTGGATTATTATTAAAATTATTATTATTATTATTATTATTATTGCATTGAAACTCCAGAAAACTAACTTTCTTGATAACATGATGCTTTGGATCCTGTTTATGGAGCTTCTTGTCTGTGTTTTTTTTTTTTTCTCTATGTTCACTTTATTGTGCTGTAGAACATCATGTTTGTAGTGCGATTGGTGTTCAGGTCATTTTATACACACCTTTGCACTCAGCTATCACACTGCTATGTGAACACGAGGAGGATTTTAACATTCAGTACTGTAGCAGGTAGACCACCACATCACAGCCCCCCGAGCCAGGGGTCCATATGGGACTGCACTTTATACAGCAGATCACTGCTTCATCTTCACAGAGTGGGTTCACAGGATTCTGTTAGCTGGAGTTCTCTGGTCTCTCTGCTGCTGTCACTTTCATAGTGATCAATAAACAAATGATGTATACAACCACCAAACCACCAGAATTAGCCATGTTGGTGCAATAAACATATATGTCACCTTATTAACATACTCTAAACTGATATCAACATAAATGCAGTATTTAGAATAGAGCTCTGCTTCATCACACCACAGATAAACAAACTGAAACAGCTTTAAGAGAAACGTCTGATTCTTTTGTTTTAATCATAAAGGACTTTTAATTAAAATACACATAAAAAATGTTATTCGTAGTTCTTCTGTCTAACGTTCCACCATGAGGACGTACTGACGTATTGTTTTACTGAATCTCGATGAACCCCATGAACTCCCAGGGTTCACGTGTTCAAACCAATCGTGTGTTAAAAGTGCGCCTTTGTATTATATCCAGTTTATTCTGTTATATCAAGCTACGTTTGTTTGCTTTTCTGCATTGTACATATTAACTTTGCATTCGGTTTCAAACACCAGACAAACCCTAACGTAATTCTAAACCAGGATCAGGACACCAGATCCATTACTACAGTTCCTGTGTCTGAATAAAATCCTGCCATTGTTTGGCATCAAACAGGAAAATTCCACGGGCCCTTTGCTCCTCTCACCCCCTTCGCCTTCGCTGATTAGCCCTCTCTTTCACACTCACTCGTTCTTTAGAACAGCAGGTAGCCGGGGTTTCTCAGCTCTTCAAAAATTCCTGCTACAGATCTTCAGTCTCCTTGAGTGTGTGAAGAGAGTGGCCCCTGCTGGCTCCAGCCAGAGCAGACAACAGTGTCACATATCATCTCTAACAAGTCCCATTGGTCATGAGGTCAATCGAATTACCTCACCGCTGACACAAAGGTGGTTAGAACAAACAGCATAATCTGATGTTTCAAAAGAAAAACAGAAATGAACAATTCACAATATGTACCTCCTACCTGATGTAGCCTTCAGCTCTTGTAGCTCATCAACCTCAAGTAAGTTTGTTGTGTGGGTTCTGAGATGTTTTCCTGCTCATCACAGTTGTAAGCTGTAGCTGATTTAACCCACTTTTGTCTCCAACCCCCTCACATAATAAGGCTTTAACCTAGAGATGTTTCTAAAATTTGACTTGTAGAAAATAAAGGTGTGCATGAGTTCCAATAGTTTACAGTATGTCCAAGGAACTTTCCAGCATCATATAATTATGGAGAGCTAGATCTGAGCAAGGTAATTTACATTTACAGCATCTACATCTACACAGACTCATCCAGAGCCAAAGTTTTTTTTTTTTTTTTTAAATACACACATACAATAAACTGGGAAGAAAGTGCTAGCTGAAGTGTTTCAGAAATAAAAAAATACAGTAATAAGGAATAGAACCATGTCTGAAGCTTTCTTTGTTCCCATGAGCACAGTGAGCTCCATCAATGTAAACGGACGTTTGGAAGGACCAGGACTTGTCCCAGAGTTGGCCTGTAGGACATCTGTTAAAGAGAACTGAGGACCGTTTCTCTCTTTTTTAAAAAAGAATTCATAGAAACTTTGGAAACCCAACACTGCTTATCACCCTGAGAACACCATCCATGCAAAAACAAACCACATGCTGGGGAGAAGGGTGAAGGTATGACAGATGGACCAAAATCCAAGGAGAATTTCGATTAATTTTTTGTAGCCCAAAGATGAATTAAGTTTGGAAGTCTTTTAATCAGGGTCAGCGTTTATACCAGTAGAGAAGAGGAACTAGCAGCAAACATAATCCAGAGAATATATTCTGAGAGGAAGCTCAAGACAAGAAAAGGAGCGATGAATAAAGGAATAAAGGAACTAATCTTTGTGATTAGTTTATTGGCAGATTCATCGGGTGCCAATACTTCTGCTTATTTCCGTACATTTTTTAATCTTTACAAATCTTTACGAAACAGATAGTCCATGCTTATTGCACTCCAGATGCTTTGCTTTAAAAATCTTTTCTTAGTTCAGTCCAGGACTTTCATCATATTCAATGAGAACAGTAGAAAACATACTGATCCCTGTACTGAGTACTGAACCTTTAATACCCTACAACTTGCTTTGTTTTTAACTTGCTTTTACTTGTGATTTGTGGATTTTGGATGATGAGTTCATCTCATACACGAGTAAGTCACCATTTACATCCTCCTCCTCCTCCTCCTCCCCTACCTCCTCCTCATCTTCATCCTCCCCTCCTCCAAGCGTTTGTCCAGCGCTGCGGCTTTCATTTCATTGTTCGAGAGGACTTCAGATGCTTCCCTTTCTCATGTTAATCAGCTGCTGCCTCTCACTTGACTACACGCGGCTTGTCCAGGATGCAGATGGAGCTGATAGCACCACGGGATCATTCACAAGTTCCTAAGTTCCTCCCAAACACCACGTTATTTGGAGACTCTGCGTTTGGGCGCAGGAGCGCGTGGAGACCCGAAACTTTTTCTGGACTTTCTAAATGGACATCAGTCCGTGATTTTGTTTAAAAACAAGTCATGTTTGTTCACTCAGTTTCAGCTACTCGGTCGAGGAGAATTTAGAGAAAGTTCGAGGGCTTCGTTTTCACACTTTGCGACATGTCCGTGTTTGTGCTGCGCGTCGTATTCGCGCTGCTGTACGTCCACGCGACGCGCTCTGCGTTGTGTCCTGCAGGCTGCGAATGCTCAGAAGCTGCACAAACTGTGAAATGCGTTTCTAAAGATCTACGGGACATACCGACAGGCATTCCTACCTATGCGAGGAATTTGTTCATTACAGGCAACCACATTAGTCGAATTGGTCCCGAGTGTTTCAGAGGGCTGGACAATGTGACAACGTTATCGCTCAGCAACAACAGGTAAAAAACATCTGCAGCATGCACAATACTGACCTGAGCAAGTATATACACACACTCAGGTGTTTTACAGTCTTAAAGCAGCAAATTTATAGTCATGTATATTTATAGTAAGGAACATTTCATATTTTCTCTTCCGTTTGTGCTTCTTAGAATCTAAAATGACAGAAGTTACACAGTGATTTGATTCTGAGCCTTTTTTCTTGTGTAGGATATTTGAGGTGGAGTCTCACACCTTCTCTAGTCTGCGTAACCTCAGATCATTGGACCTGAGCAGCAACCAGCTGGTGTTGATTCACCCAGAGGCCTTCACAATGCAAAACCACACTCTGAAAGAGCTGAATTTCAGCCGTGCGCTCTATAACCACTCGTCAGTCACTAACCTGTCCACGGCTCTGCGCTGGAGCAGCCTGAACAGCCTGCTTGGGCTCGACCTGTCCAGCAATGGCCTGATCTTCCTTCCCCCTCACATCTTCTTTCATATGAGCAATCTGCGCCGGCTTCAGCTAGCCAACAACTCTATAGTGTCTGTTACGAATGAGACTTTGCTGGGTTTGGAGCACCTAGAAGAGCTTGATCTCAGCCACAATGGCCTTAAAACCTTCAGCAAGGAAGGTTTGATGGAGTTGGAGCGCATTCCAAAAGCAAAGTTACACCTTGGGCAGAACCCGTACACGTGTACCTGTGGAATTGAGCCATTCATCATGTTGCTAAATGCCTCTCAGGACCGTGTCGTAGATGCTGAGCAGCTGATCTGTGTCTTTCCTATTGAACTGCGCAACATTTCTTTACTGTACGCGAGGACGTTGGTCCTGGCATGCCATCACATAGAGGAGAACAACAACCTGGCGCTTCAAACATCCTATGTATTCCTTTGCTTAGTGCTGGGTTTTGTGGGCCTAATGTTCCTCTTTGTGCTGTACCTGAACCGGAAAGGGATTAAGAAGCGCATCTATGAAATGCGTGACACTTGTAGAGATATGTGGGAGGGGTATCATTACCGATACGAGATCGATTCCGATCCCAGGTTGTCACAACTGTCCACGAGTGCAGATGTGTAATTTGGATTACTGGTACTTCTTCACACCTAAACTTAGGTGATTTATTGATGACAAACGTTTTTAAATATGGACATTGTTGTTTTAATGTTAGCAACCTGCACATCCATTCAGTGCATTAACTAGTGTTGTATTACAGCAGCTTGTCCATTACCACCACATGTTCTTATTTAGTTCCTGTATCCCCAGAGTACGGAGCTAAATGACTTGGTTTAGGATGGGTCTATGACCATTCTGCTATTCCCATCAGACCTAACAAGCATTTACTGCTTAGGACAGGAAGTAATTTTTATACTAAAATCTGTTATACTCTGTGCCGCGGTTACATTTTTTCCCGAGGTTCATTGAATGGCAGTGCTGGGTCACAGTCAGCAAGGCTGTGGAGCCGACTCAGCCCCTCTACCCACAGGGAGCTCGTGAAGAATGTGCTTTCCTTCCTCTACAAAGCATTCCAGTGCATGGATAACCTCCTCTAAGCTTACCACAGAGCCACCGAGAAACACACTTCCTTTGTACCAGATAAACAGAATGAAAGAAATGAAAAGGGGGAGAAAGACCAGCTGTGGAAATCTCTGCTCCTCTTCTGCTTCCTTTTTTTTATTCCTCTCATTTTTATTGTCAGAATGATAAAAAACAGCCCTGCGTGAGGGTTTGCTGGAGACAGCAGTGGCCTGTTGGCTGTTTGAAGGCACAGCCTGGCTCAGCTTTGAGGAACCACAGCAGCTTCTTGTGTTTAGTGATTGTTACAGTGATACAATGCAGATGAACCTGAGATGGTTTAGAATCACATGTTTTACATGTTAACTTTATGGGACAGATTTTACTACACATTCTTTGTGTACTAAGAGCCAGAATCCTTAGCTTGGATGCCATGGTGTTGTCATGCATATGCACAGTAAGGACATTTTAGTTTGAGTTAAAATTAACATAATTTAAATGTAAAGTTAACATGATATAAAATCATCACGTAACATGATTTAAATGTAGGATTAGGCCTCGTCTGTATCTCTGAAACCGATCTGGCTGCATAAAGCATTGTACATTCACAGAACAAAACTCGCTCGTTTTCATTTAAACAAAACATTCATTTGTGCCTGAAGCTCAAACTCTGTTTGTTGTGAAAGTCTTTATCCTCGTCGTTGTTCTGTTCTTGGCAACATTTTAATGAGCTGTCAGACTGCAGTTCATTAACCACATATGAAGGTTTCCAAGAGAGAAATGATGGAAACTTGAAATGATTTTTTATTTGTATGTATGTGAAATGTAACAGCTTCCATAAAGATGTCTGCATTCTTAATAAAATGTTGAACTGGAGGTTAAAAGTGTCCCCGGATGTGCTGGAGAGTCTTTTATTCCTTCTCTTTACCCCCACAGCTCTGACTTTACATTTCCTAACAGACTATGATATCTGAAGGAACTCATTTGACTAAACAGTATTGTGTGTAAAGTGTTTTTGGCTCTGCTGCTGAGAGGATCCTCGTGTCTCTGTGGGATCTGGGTCTAACTGCTGAAGGCCCACAGGAGCTAAAGCTGCAGTAATCAGTCCAGCATCATGAGCAGGAGGCTGAACCACAAATAGCAACCTGCCTGGTGGTGAGAGCAGAAGAGGAGCATAAACACCACTGAGGGCTTTTTTATGTATATGAGAAACATCTCTCTACTGCAACAAGAAACAAACTGCTGCTGAGTGTAACAGTGAACTCACATAGTGCAAAAGCTCAAAGGTGAAAGAAAAAACCCACAAGATTCAGACATATCTCTCTCTGTCCCCCCCCTTTCTGTGCACCCCCCTCTCTCTGTCTCTCTTTCTGTGTTTGTCTCTCTCTCTCTCTCTCTCTCTCTCTCTCTCTCTCTCTGTGTCTCTCCCCTCTCTCTCTGCCCCCTCTGTTCTCCCCCTCTGCCCCCCTTCCCCCTCTCTCCCTCACCATATGTAAATATTTAAAATTAAGCCCATATGTCCACATGCCCTTGAATACCTTTAAGACTTTTATGTAAAAGAAAAGATTCAAAATTAATGTTCAGCATAATAACTTACTTTTATAACTAACTAAATAACTAACTTTTTGCTAATTTGCTAATTTGTACTTAAGAAATTTTTTTTAACAAATTTGCTTAATTCAAGAAGAATTTTATCTTAGATTTCTGTATTAATTGTTGCACTATTTTTCAAGTCATACATTTCTGTCACATTCAAGGTGTTGGAGATCTGTTGTAGAAGCGTTGATGTAAGGTGAGTAAATTAGTCAAGGTGATGTTTTGGTATGCTTTTGCCCCGTCTTTTGCCCTAAATGCAGCAGCATATAGAAAATTCAAATTTGATTTATTTGTATTGCGACTTTAACAATTTACATTGTCTAAAATCAGCTTTACAGATGAATGAAAACAGGAGAGAGAGAGAAAAATAAATAAATATAATAATAATAATAATAATAATAATAATAATAATAATAAGAAGAAGAAGAAGAAGAAGAAGAAGAAGAAAAAATTATAATAAAAATTAATTAATTAATACATACATTTACAGTTTAAAATTAATTTAACCCGGAGTAAGCCGGAGGTGACTGTGGCAAGGAACTCCCTGAAATGTTTATAATAGTGCAGCCGAGAGCTCCTGAGGAACTAATGTGTCATCATAAACTCTGAGTTCAGCACAGATCTGATTGCTGATAAAGACACATTGTGTTTAAAGTACACGTCTATGGAGAACTTTAAGATTAGTCTGGTCCCACAAAGACACTCTGGTTACATAAGACTGTAGTGATGCTCATACAGACTGGACTGTGTAGTGTCCAGCTAAAAAGACAAATGAGGTAAACTCTCACTCCCTGGTGTGACCCAGATGAGGATGTCTTCCTTTTTTAGTTTACTTCCTCTCCAGCTTTATTCCTCTTTTCTCCTCAGTGAGTTAAATTTGTTATATCCGGATTTCCGTGAAGCTGATTAATGACCAATGTTAAAAGCTGTATAGAAATAAAGTCGAACTGATTTACTCTGTTACTTACATACAGTGCATTAAACAGGGGCATGAGCGGAAACTGAGGCTCGACACTGCCACCCAGTGGGAAAGGATTTCCTGCTAAAGAAACGAAAAAAGGCCAAAAAATATATAGAATTTTATTTTTTTTTGTAAAAATTAATTTTTTTGCATGTACTATATAACCCAATTTTGTATGATGGATTTTGTTTACCCCTGATTTTACACGGCCCGGTCGTGTGAGTACAGTGATGACGTCAGCAGGTGCCGTGACCTACCTGTCGCCTCAGGTAACTGAAAACAGCAGAAGATATGGAGGAGTTAGAAAACGGCTGTGGTGAGGTGTGTTAACCTGCTTTTAGTCTCAGCACCAGGATTTATTCTTCCTCTAAACTCAGGACACGTTACAGGATTAAAGTTTAAACGTGCTAGTGGTAAAAACCCTTCACTTCCGGGGACTGCGTCATTTCTCTCCCTATGCAGTGAGTAGACTTTGTTATTGACTTTATTCCTCTTGCCTACTGTTTGTGTTAAACTGTGTGTGTGTGTGTGTGTGTGTGTGTGTGTGTGTGTGTGTGTGTGTGTGTGTGTGTGTGTGTGAGAGAGAGAGAAGGATATAAATTACAAGCTGTATTCCTCTCTTTATTATAATGTAAACATTAATGTGTGTGTCGGCGGATAGACTGAGAACTTTATCTAAATTTCTCCGGCACTTCTGCCTTCACTTTACACCTGAAAGTGTGTGTGTGTGTGTGTGTGTGTGTGTGTGTGTGTGTGTGTGTGTGTGTGGTTGTGTGGTGTGTGTGTGTGTGGTTGTGTGGTGGTGTGTGTGTGTGTGGTTGTGTGGTGGTGTGTGTGTGGGGTTGTGTGGTGGTGTGTGTGTGGGGTTGTGTGGTGGTGTGTGTGTGGGGTTGTGTGGTGGTGTGTGTGGGGTTGTGTGGTGGTGTGTGTGGGGGGTTGTGTGGTGGTGTGTGTGTGGGGTTGTGTGGTGGTGTGTGTGTGGGGTTGTGTGGTGGTGTGTGTGTGTGGGGTTGTGTGGTGGTGTGTGTGTGGGGTTGTGTGGTGGTGTGTGTGTGTGGGGTTGTGTGGTGGTGTGTGTGTGGTGTTGGTGTGTGTGTGTGTGTGGGGTTGTGTAGTGTGTGTGTGTGTGTGTGGGGGGGGGTTGTGTAGTGTGTGTGTGGGGGGGGGGGTTGTGTAGTGTGTGTGTGTGTGGGGTTGTGTAGTGTGTGTGTGTGGGGTTGTGTAGTGTGTGTGTGTGTGGGGTTGTGTGGTGGTGTGTGTGGGGGTGGTGGGTGTGTGTGTGGGGTGGTGTGTGTGTGTGTGTGGGGGGGTGTGTGGGGGGTGGTGATGTGTGTGTGGGTTTTTTTTGTGTGTGTGTGGGGGGTGGTTGTGTGTGTGTGGTGTGTGTGTGTGTGTGTGGTGGCATTGGTGTGTGCGGTGTTGGTGTGTGTGTGTGTGTGCGGTGTTGGTGTGTGTGTGTGGTGTTGGTGTGTGTGTGTTGAGTTGGTGTGTGTGCGGTGTTGGTGTGTGTGTGTGGTGTTGGTGTGTGTGTGTGTGTGTGTGTGTGGTGTTGGTGTGGTGTTGGGGTGTGTGTGTGTGTGTGGTGTTGGTGTGTGTGTTGTGGTGTGTGTGTTTGTGTGTGGTGTTGGTGTGTTTGTGTGGGGGTGTTGTGGTGTTGGTGTGTGTGTGTGTGTGTGGTAGTGTTTATGTGTGTGGTGTTGTGTGTGTTTTGGTGGTGTTGTATGTGTGTGACGTGTAAAATAAAATGTTCCTTTAAATGATCCTCTTTAAAGGAACACATTGATTTCTGTACAAACCTGTGTAGGTGAGTGAGTGGGCGTGCGTGTGCGCTGTGTACCTTTCGACTGGACCTGATCTATTAAAACACACCTGACAATATTCATGTAAACATCACGGTGTATATCACCATCTACAGGTGTGTTCTAGGCTGTTTCTGTGCTGTTCTACAGTTTTTATAGAAAGTGAAAGTGTCTCTGTGTGTGTGTCTGTATGTGTTTGTGTATATCTCTGAGTGTGTGTGTATATCTGTGAGTGTGTGTGTATATCTGTGTGTGTGTGTGTGTGTGTGTGTCTGTGTGTGTCACAAGCAGGAGGTTTTACCTTTCATGTGGATGCCAGTCAGTAGGACAAAGACAGATTGTGTTGTGTTTTAGCATGCATGTATTCATACTTACTGATGATCAGGATCAGTGTCCCTCATTGTTTAAATAAAGTTACTAATGTGTTTATATTTTGGAGTATAAAACTCTATAAGAGTTTAGAATTATGTAGCTGAGGTTGAGGAACTGTTTGAGGCACTGAGCTCACTGCTGGAGAAACAGTAGGTTGCTCCCTTGTCCTGTGTGCTTTGGGTCCTTGTCCTGCTGATAGGTGATAGGTGACAGTCATCTACACATTACCGGTAGACACCATGATAAATGCCTCAGATATTTTTGAAGAACATCAATTCTAAAGCAGCTCTGATGCTGCCACCACCATGCTTCACCATGCCTTGGTGTTCTTTGAGTGTTTCTCTTTTTTTATGGATTATATATTCTGGACTCTCTGGGTTTTTTTTTCTATTTGTTGATAACCGCCTCTGTGGTGTTCCTCTCCTGTCCTGATCGATTGTCCTCCTCTCCTGATCGATATCTTTCAGCTTAGTGAGCTTTTTGAGACAAAATGGACAGATGTGAATAAAGCCCCTGTGAAACAGTATATTTATGTTGGCTTTGTAGAAGCCAACATTCTGATTGCCTTTATAAGCTTATTATTATTATTATTATTATTATTATTATTATTATTATTATTATTATTATTATTATTATGTTGGCTTTGTAGAAGCCAACATTCTGATTTCCGTTATAAGCTTATTATTATTATTATTATTATTATTATTATGTTGGCTTTGTAGAAGCCAACATTCTGATTTCCGTTATAAGCTTATTATTATTATTATTATTATTATTATGTTGGCTTTGTAGAAGCCAACATTCTGATTTCCGTTATAAGCTTATGTTGCAATAAACTTATTATAATTATTATAATTATAATTATAATTATTATTATTATTATTATTATTATTATTATTATTAGTAGTAGTAGTATTAGTATTATTCTTAGACAAAATTAAAAAAAAAAAAAATGCGGCCTAGGGCGTTCGAGCCACATGCACCAAATTCGGATATGTCGTAGACCCTGGTCTGAAGTTTGTTGCTTCTATTTTTCTAAGCGATCGGAATTCCGGCATTCCCAGTTCGGAAGCTCAAAGTGGCCTTTTTTCCCATAGACTTCCATTATAAACTTCTGAAGTTTGTAATTCGGCAAGTTTTCGAGCGATTTATACCGAACTCGGACAGGTTCTTTAGGACCTTACTCCGGACCAAATTTTTATTTCGGAGTTCCGATGGAATTTTCGGTTTTCCCGTAGTCGACGATCGAACATCCCATAGACTTGAATAGGGAATTCCGAAAAGTCCTCTAAGCTCTCACACACACAATACATCCAACATTAAGAATTACATGTACTGTTCTATGCAGTATAATAAGTAGAATCCCATAATGACTGCAGTATTGACATGAAATGTCCAAACCCTCAGTAGCCTTTTTTGCCAAAAGTATTGGCACCCCACCGGGTATTCTGGTGACGTCACGTGCAGCCCCGCCCCCAAAACAAGCGAAATCAAAAATTTGCACAACATGGACATGTGACATATCAAAACACTCAGCACAATGAGGGGAACTGCCCCACGGGTATTCTGGTCACGTCATGTCACGTCACGTGAGGTCACGTGAGGTCACGTGACATCACGTGACATCACGTGAAAATTGAAAATTTGCACAACAGGGACATGTGACATATCAAAACACTCAGTACAATGAGGGGAACTGCCCCATGGATATTCTGGTAACGTCACGTGACGTCACGTGTAGCCCCACCCCCAAAACAAGCGAAATTAAAAATTTGCACAAGATGGACATGTGACATATCAAAACACTCAGCACATTGAGGGGAACTGCCCCACGGGTTATATGGTCACGTCACGTGAAGTCACGGGAGGTCACATGTAGCCCTGCCCCCAAAAACAAGCAAAATTAAAAATTTGCACAACATGGACATGTGACATATCAAAACACTCAGCACAATGAGGGGAACTGCCCCACGGGCATTATGGTCACATCACGTGACGTCACGGGATGTCACGTGCAGCTCCGCCCCAAAAACAAGCAAAATTAAAAATTTGCACAACATGGACATGTGACATATCAAAACACTCAGCACATTGAGGGGAACTGCCCCACAGGTATTCTGGTCACGTCACGTGACGTCACGTGATGTCACATGTAGCCCCACCCCAAAAACAAGCAAAATAAAAAATTTGCACAACATGGACATGTGACATATCAAAACACTCAGCACAATGAGGGGGACTGCCCCACGGGTATTCTGGTCACGTCACGTGACGTCACGTGTAGCCCCGCCCCCAAAACAAGCGAAATCAAAAATTTGCACAACATGGACATGTGACATATCAAAACACTCAGCACATTGAGGGGAACTGCCCCACGGGTATTCTGGTCACGTCACGTGACGTCACGTGTAGCCCCGCCACCAAAACAAGCGAAATCAAAAATTTGCACAACATGGACGTGACATATCAAAACACTCAGCACATTGAGGGGAACTGCCCCATGGGTATTCTGGTCACGTCACGTGACGTCACGTGTAGCCCAGCCCCCAAAACAAGCGAAATCAAAAATTTGCACAACATGGACATGTGACATATCAAAACACTCAGCACAATGAGGTTAACTGCCCCACGGGTAGTCTGGTCATGTCACGTGATGTAACGTGATGTCACGTGTAGCCCCGCCCCCAAAACAAGAGAATCAAAAATTTGCACAACATGGACATGTGACATATCAAAACACTCAGCACATTGAGGGGAACTGCCCCATGGGTATTCTGGTCACGTCATGTGACGTCACGTGTAGCCCCGCCCCCAAAACAAACGAAATCAAACATTTGCACAACATGGACATGTGACATATCAAAACACTCAGCACATTGAGGGGAACTGCCCCACGGGTATTCTGGTCACGTGACGTCACGTGTAGCCCCGCCCCCAAAACAAACGAAATCAAAAAATTGCACAACATGGACATGTGACATATCAAAACACTCAGCACATTGAGGGGAACTGCCCCACGGGTATTCTGGTCACGTCACGTGACGTCATGTGTAGCCCCTCCCCCAAAACAAGCAAAATCAAAAATTTGCACAACATGGACATGTGACATATCAAAAAACAGCACAATGAGGGGAACTGCCCCACGGGTATTCTGGTCACGTCATGTGACGTCACGTGTAGCCCCGCCCCCAAAACAAACGAAATCAAAAAATTGCACAACATGGACATGTGACATATCAAAACACTCAGCACATTGAGGGGAACTGCCCCACGGGTATTCTGGTCACGTCACGTGACGTCATGTGACGACACGTGAAAATTTAAAATTTGCACAACATGGACATGTGACATATCAAAACACTCAGCACAATGAGGGGAACTGCCCCATGGGTATTCTGGTAACTGCACGTGACGTCACGTGTAGCCCCGCCCCAAAACAAGCAAAATAAAAAATTTGCACAAAATGGACGTGTGACATATCAAAACACAGCACAATGAGGAGAACTGCCCCACGGGTATTATGGTCCCGTCACGTGACGTCACGTGATGTCACATGTAGCCCCGCCCTCAAAACAAGCGAAATAAAAAATTTGCACAACATGGACATGTGACATATCAAAACACTAAGCACAATGAGGGGAACTGCCCCACGGGTATTCTGGTCACGTCACGTGACGTCATGTGACGACACGTGACGACACGTGAAAATTTAAAATTTGCACAACATGGACATGTGACATATCAAAACACTCAGCACAATGAGGAGAACTGCCCCACGGGTATTCTGGTCACGTCACGTGACGTCACGTGCAGCCCCGCCCCCAAAACAAGCGAAATCAAAAACTTGCACAACATGGACATGTGACATATCAAAACACTCAGCACAATGAGGGGAACTGCCCCACGGGTATTCTGGTCACATCATGTGACGTCACGTGTAGTCTCGCCCCCAAAAGAAGCGAAATAAAAAATTTGCACAACATGGACATGTGACATATCAAAACACTTAGCACAATGAAGGGAACTGCCCCACAGGTATTCGGATCACGTCACATGCTCATGGCCGATCACCTCCAAAAATATTGGCACCCTAGCGGTCCAGTAGCTTTCATAATCTTTCTGTCCACTCGCCTCCAAAATGCACCGGCCTTTGCGAATACTTGCACCGTCAAAGCCAACATCAAAGTTTGTCACGACGAACTTTACTAATCTAGTTATTATTATTATTCTTAGACAAAAATTTATTTAAAAAAATGCGGCCTAGGGCGTTCGAGCCACATACACCAAATTCGGATATGTCGTAGACCCTGGTCTGAAGTTTGTTGCTTCTATTTTTATAAGCGATCGGAATTCCGGCATTCCCGGTTCGGAAGCTCAAAGTGGCCTTTTTTTCCATAGACTTCCATTATAAACTTCTGAGGTTTGAAATTCGGCAAGTTTTCGAGCGATTTACACCGAACTCGGACAGGTTCTTTAGGACCTTACTCCGGACCAAATTTTTATTTCGGAGTTCCGATGGAATTTTCGGTTTTCCCGTAGTCGACGATCGAACATCCCATAGACTTGAATGGGGAATTCCGATAAGTCCTCTAAGCTCTCACACACACAATACATCCAACATTAAGAATTGCATGTAATGTTCTATGCAGTATAATAAGTAGAATCCCATAATGACTGCAGTACTGACAAGAAATGTCCAATTCCTCAGTAGCCACTTTTTGCCAAAAGTATTGGCACCCCACCGGTTATTCTGGTGACGTCACTTGACACCTCGTGATGTCACATGTAGCCCCTCTCCAAAAACAAGCGAAATTAAAAATGGACATGTGACACATCAAAACACTCAGCACAATGAGGGGAACTGCCCCACAGGTATTCTGGTCACGTCACGTGACGGCACGTGATTTCACATGTAGCCCCGCCCCAAAAACAAGCTAAATTAAAAATTTGCACAACATGGACATGTGACATATCAAAACACTAAGCACAATGAGGGGAACTGCCCCACGGGTATTCTGGTCACGTCATGTGACGGCACGTGACGTCACTTGAAAATTAAAAATTTGCACAACATGGACATGTGACGCATCAAAACACTCAGCACAATGAGGCGAACTGCCCCACGGGTATTCTGATCACGTCACGTGACGTCACATGTAGCCCCACCCCAACAACAAGCGAAATTAAAAAGTTTCACAACATGGACATGTGACATATCAAAAAACAGCACAATGAGGGGAACTGCCTCACGTGTATTCTGGCCACCTCACGTGACATCACGTGAGGTCATGTGAAAATTAAAAATTTGCTCAACATGGACATGTGACATATCAAAACACTCAGCACAATGAGGGGAATCGGGGTATTCAGATCACGTTACGTGTTCATGTCCGCTTGTCTCCAAAAGTATTGGCACCTTTGCTGTCACAATCTTTCTGTCCACTCGCCTCCAAAAAGCACCAGCCTTTGCGAATACTTGCACCGTCAAAGCCAACATCAAAGTTTGTTGCGCCGAACTTTACAAATCTAGTTATATTTGGATTTCATCAGAATCATTTGACTGATAGCTGCATTATGATTTAATCAAACATCAGCCCCAAATATAAAAGGGTGTCTATATTCATGCAGGAGTGTTTTTTATTTGTCCATGTTTTTTGTTGAGGTTATGGACAAAGTTCTGACATGATTTATCTTAGTTTCATTTTTTATTTTTTATATTTCCTCTGTTCTTACAGGTGAGTGTAGACTTTTCTGTCCCTTCTGCCTCTTGTAGGAATAACATTATATTCCAGTTTAATGTAATGATGCAGAACAAGCTCACGTGTGTGTGGTGGCCAGGGGTGCAGATACTTTAAAACACAGTGTAGATGTATTTGTAGGAGCAGAATAGTCTTACCCCTATCCTATGTGGCTCATGGGGCATTTCTATGTGTAATAGCACTGAGGATCTACCAGTAGATTCAACATTAACTGTAAGACACCTTACATTGTGCTCCTCCCTCACTTCCTCTCTCTCTCTCTCTCTCTCTCTCTCTCTCTCTCTCTCTCTCTCTCTCTCTCTCTCTCTCTCTCTCTTTTAAACAGACCCTGACACTACAAAACCATGTCAGGCGATGGCAGAAGCATCTCTCAGAGGTGGGAGAGGGCAGGAAGTTCTGACGCATGGTCCATGAAGAGTAGTAGCACTAAGAGCAGGACGTATGAAGAGCGCTGTGTTGACCCGGTCAGCTCCGAGACCCAGTACCCCGGAGCGATCCACAAAGTCCATCGAGAAGATGCTAATGGAAATGCTACAGTGCCCGAGAGTGTTCAATTTCTGCCTGGCAAGAAAGAGTCCACATCTGGTTCCTGCACATGCGGTCCATGTGTCTCGGTGAAAAGCTGTCGGACGTTTGCCTGTAGCTTGTTGACATGCGGACTGTATCATGTGTGTAGGCGAATTCCATGTTTGTTGTCTGCGGAAAACCGAGGCGACGAATCAGAAGTCGTTAAAGCTGTGACGTTGGTGCCTGATGCGAAGAACGATTTTTATCCTGATCTTTGTATCGGTGGCGTCAAAGTGGATCCATCAGCGCTAATGGTAGAACACGGGCAAGTCTCATTTAAGCTTCCTAAAGAGGAATCAGACATCCCAACACACCGGAGTGGCAGCATACATTTCAGCGACCTACAAGACGAGGACTTAATTTACCGAGGCACAGATGAGGATGTGGACTCGCTAATCACACGTAAACTGCTAGAGGTTTTCTCAGAGTTTGAGATCAATGAGCTCGCGAAATGCACATCGGACTCCATGTTCCTGAAGCGCTCGCAGGAGATCAGTCAGCTCATCTCAGACATAGTCGAGGAGCACAACATCAGGGAGCAAGAAGCGGAATGCCGTTTGGTGCGCGAGATCATCCGCATCAGCACACGTAAGAGCAAGAAGAGAGTGACGGTGAGACAGCAGGAGCTGCAGAGAGACAGTGGTAACGACACCTGGAGGAGCAGCAAGAGGAGCAGCAAGAAGAACAGCTTCAACTCCATGAGCGACGGCAGTAAGTGGCACCCAACTGTAGGGTTGGGTATGAAAAGAAATCTTCCGATTCCGGTTCCAGTTCTGCCTTATGATTCCCGGTTCTGATTCCAATTCCATAATTAAAGAAATGTGAAAAATAATGCACAATACTTAAACAATTCCATTTGTGTTTATTAATCACTCTTTAAATATTTTGAACAGAGCATTTCAATTCATATCAATTTAAATTTAAATAAATTCAACATCAAATTTAACATCCAGAATTACAACTCAGCAAAACATTTTTCTGAAAAAAAATGAACATCTGCTTTCTCTGGGAGATGACGAGACCTTTCCTGGCTTATTGTATCTCCACCTGTGGAGAAAACCCTCTCAGAGGGGTAGATTTGCTTCATTGTTGTAGCTTTGGAAATGAATCCACACTTTAGACTTTTTTTAGACATGTTTAACACAAAGCGTACCTCAGCAAAGCAGCGCGACTGACTGATATCTGTGGTAAGCTGCGTTAATTTGGTTGCGTGACTGTAAACAGTGCAAACAATTAATATTCATGAGGTAAGACGTGGCTATTTAAAGTGACCGCTCCCAGCGCTTTGCCCGTCATCGCATTGGAACCGCGTTTGGAACCGAAACTCAAAAAGTCTGCGCGGTTCCGGTTCCTGTTAAAAAACGGTTTAAACTGAATAAGAACCGGTTATCGGTTCCCAACCCTACCCAACTGTTTTATTACTTTCAGCTATATTACAGAAATAAATTTGTTTGAGCAGTATAAGACTAACAAACTGGAAAATTGTTTTCTTCTGTTTAGGTCTGAAGATTTCAGAGGAGAGATCCGATGACATAGAAGCACGGAATCTGCGGAACAACAGTAATCAATGTAAGTTGGTGTCGTAAGTCTTTTTTTAAGCTGCTCACCCCAAGCTGATTTTCCTGTCACTCAGCTAAATCAAATGAAACTACATTTTTCCTTTGTGCTGAACTGTTCCTCATTAGTCCATCACACCCTCTGGGTTCATAACAAAAGCTGACGATGTTGTTGACATTCGGTTATATTTGGCTCACGTTTACCTTTGACCTGTTTATTGGACTGAAACCTTTGAGTACCTTTGACTTCTTCCCTGCTTTTATTATCTTTTTTCCCCAACAGACGGTTGTGGATTTTGGACTGTTGCCTTCCAGAATTAAACCCTGTGCACTCTTAGCCATGTGTTGAGATGTTTAGACAGCACTAACACCATGCCACTGCACAGTGACCTTACAGTCGTAATGTGTTCACCTGAATTCATTGTGCAGTGATTTTTGTTTTTATATATAATGACCTTGGCATGTTAATAGTGATTACTTTGTGCACGGACACCTTCGGGGACTTCTCTGCTAACTCACTCGTGTTGGTACAAAGACTTTCTACCCAGTTCTTGTCAGCTGTGAAGCTTGTAATCGGATACACGTTAACAGATTGTTTACAATTGGCATCAACATGTGTAACACTCAGGTAATCAGATGACCGTTAAACAGGAACAAGCGGCTTGCTCTTCACACGTCAGGTCTTTCACGTGCCTCTGGCGTGTCTTCACAGACAATTTTCTATCCTGTACATCAGTGGCATCAGCTGCCAAACATCTGACAATGATAACGTTTGTTATGTTGAGAAAGATAACTGTGTGCATGTAACAGGGGACACTGTGGTCATGTGACAGTGTATGTGGTCATGTGACTATATTTTCGTTCACATAATGTTGCTCATACCAAATTCACAGGCTACAGAAATAATAATAAGGAAACTCTGGTTATGGACTGGAGTGGATTAGTGGCTCTGTCTGTGTCTTTGAAGGTTCTACAGACTTACACAAGTGTCATTTAATCCTTTATTCATAGAACAGCTCTGAAATTTGAAAAATAAACGTCGTGTGTGACTGGATCTCAAGGCTACGAAATGTATTAAAATGTCTCTCCCTCTCTCTCTGTACAGTGTACATGCCCAGCTCTCCTGTGTCTCCCTCACCGAGCATGGACCACGTCACCCCCATCACCTCAGACACTCCTTTACTCCATCACGGACTGAGAGCCTGACCCTGTGTTTATTCCCTGTCTGTCTTGACCTCTGGGATTGTAATGAAGTACCTGTGCTTGCTCTCTTTCAGTCCTCAGAGCCATACAACAAGAGATTGTGACGTTCCTGAATTTATTGTATTGTACAGTAGATGATGACGAGGGGTGAAACACTAGACGACATGAAATAAGAAGCTGTTCTTGTGAAATGAGGTAAAAAAAAAAGATCAGCATTAGCTCAATTCATCCACTGTGGCGCTTTCCGAAGTAGTGCTTGAAGGACAGCATTTTTTTCCCCTGTAAATAGAAAAAACGCATGCATGTATGAGCCAGAGAGGCGTTTTAAAGGAAATTAGCTGGGGTTAAATGAGGACATTGTGTACTTGTGAATAAAATCTATTGTTTTTCCATTTTCTTCGATTAGTCTTAGATGAAATTGCATTCTATGAGTTCTGATTGAATCAGTAACACTAACGGAGTCAATTCTGAGCTGTTTTTATTTTCCTCGTCGGTAATATAAAGGTTGATGAAATTCCCTGAAACAGGAGACTGACCTTCAGATGAGTTTGACATGAGTTCATCTGCTGAAAGCTGATCTTTCTTCTCTACCACTTCCATGAAGCCCAGGCCAAATATCCCATTGTTGAGGAGGTTAAGGAAGGTTTAGGAGATAAAAAAAAGTGCTAACCTTTTATCAGCTGAGGCTGGAGTCAGAGTTTGTCTCTACATTCTCATCTGTGAGAGTGTTGGAATGCACAGATCATAACTCGTATCTATAGAAATACATTAGAGATGTGAATGAATATGGAGCTGACGTGAACCACTACAAACACACAGAGAGAAGAGACACAGGTTAAGTTTTCGTGGACCTCTGTGACTGTGAGCTTTTTTTAAAGTAGAAGGTTTCAGGAAATTTTCAAACTCGGAAACGACACAAAAAGACGTGAAGGCAGCTTTCGGTTACAAGGACGCTGGAAAATCCAGACAGCTCTTTATTTAGTTTTCTAAGACTTTGTGTGGGATAAAAGTGAACATTCTTATTAAGTTTATTCCCCCAGCACCTAAGACCTCCACTAAAAACACTGCCTTACTGAGCTCTGAAATACATCCATAATTTAATTTAATCCTATTTCTGTATCCATTTAATAATTTAATTTAAAAATAGACCTTGTACATTCCTTGTGTGTGTTTTCTTCTGTCATACTTCAGTGATGCTTCTGTATTATTATTAATAATTATAAATCAGAATCAGGCTTCAGCTTTCAGATGGAGAATCTGACAGTGTGTCCAGTGAAAATGTCTGATCTTCCAGAAATGTACCAAACCCAAAAACTGAAGTAAATCTGCTGAATTATTATTAATATTATTGTTATTATTGTTATTATTATTATTATTATTGTGAACTGTAGCATTAATATGAGCTTGGACACCCAGGTAGTTTCCTCACTCCGTCACCCGAGAAGACTAACAGTTCCACAGAGCTTCTGCTTCAAAAGTGAAATAAAGCTTTGTTCTGCAGAAGTGCTTTGATTGTTGTTTTTTCCAGTGTTTCCAGTTTAGACCGAGTGAGTGTGTGTGAATATGTGTAAATGTGTATGAGTGAGTGAGGGTGTGTGAGTGAGAGTGTGAGTGAGTGAGGGTGTGAGTAAGTGAGTGAGTACAATATATATGTATGGAAATCCATCCATCCATCCATTTTCTACCGCTTATCCGGGGCCGGGTAACGGGGGCAGCAGTCTAAGCAGGGACGCCCAGACTTCCCTCTCCCCAGACACTTCCTCCAGCTCTTCTGGGGGAATACCGAGGCGTTCCCAGGCCAGCCGAGAGACATAGTCCCTCCAGCGTGTCCTAGGTCTTCCCCGGGGCCTCCTCCCGGTTCGACATGCCCGGAACACCTCCCCAGGGAGGCGTCAAGGAGGCATTCGGAACAGATGCCCGAGCCATCTCACTCAGCTGACTTCCCTCGATGTGGAGGAGCAGCTGCTCTACTCTGAGCTCCTCCCGAGTAACCGAGCTCCTCACCCTATCTCTAAGGGAGCGCCCAGCCACCCTGCGGAGGAAACTCATTTCGGCCGCCTGTATCCAGCATCTTGTCCTTTCGGTCATGACCCAAAGCTCATGACCATAGGTGAGGGTAGGAACTTGGATCGACTGGTAACAGACTGGTATATCGGCAATGCGACCCAAACTCCTGCTCCGGTCATACAGCCCTTAGCAGAGGGCCCTGGATCTCATACTCCCAGAGCACCCCCCACAGGTCACCACGAGGGACACAGTTGAATGCCTCCTCCAGATCCACAAAGCACATGTGGATTGTTTGGGCAAACTCCCATGAAGCCTCCAGCAGCCTGGCGAGGGTGAATGAGGGGCTATACCCTTGCCATGTATGGAAATGTTTATGTTGTGTGTGAGTGTGTGTGTGAGTGTGTGTGTGAGTGTGTGTGTGAGTGTGTGTGTGAGTGTGTGTGAGTGTGTGTGAGTGTGTGAGTGTGTGAGTGAGTGTGTGAGTGTGTGAGTGTGTGAGTGTGTGAGAGTGTGTGAGTGTGTGAGTGTGTGAGTGTGTGAGTGTGTGAGTGTGTGAGTGTGTGAGTGTGTGAGTGAGTGAGTGAGTGAGTGAGTGAGAGTCAGTTAGTACAATACATATGTATGGAAATGTTTATCCAAGAACACCTCTTCTTGATGTACCATTTAGAGCCATTTCCCCTAATCTAAAGTTAAAATAAACTATACCTTATCGTGTGTGTGTGTGTGTGTGTGTGTGTGTGTGTGTGTGTGTGTGTGTGTGTGTGTGTGTGTGTGTGTGTGTGTCAGAATCAGAAAGATCTTTATTGCCAGGTATGTTTTAACATACGAGGAATTTGTCAGTACAGAAGCTCCCCAGTGTAACTGTGTGTGTGTGTGTGTGTGTGTGTGTGTGTGTGTGTGTGTGTGTGTGTGTGTGTGAGAGAGAGAGAGAGAGTCACTGTGTCCTGTTTCTGTGGATTTTGACTCAGTGTGTTCATAAAGTCAATAATAATATTGACAAAGTTTTCCACACAGAAATCAATAGTCAGCTTTCACCCTCTCTGTCAGTGAATAGCAGTTTCATCCACCCATGTTTATGGAGTGTGTTTGATGTTGTTCAGCAGGCCTTTCACCGAGTGAACATCCGGGATGTTCCTAGAAGGGAAGCGTCATATCAGCTTGCTCTTGCTGAAGGCATTGATCCTCTTTAGAATAAGGATGGGATACTGGAACCCAGTGTGTCTCAGTGACTGTACAGGATTATACAAGGAGACTAAACCACACGCAGCAAGGGATAAACTAACACTCAGATACGTAACATGGTCGCCTGCAGAGTCACACACACACAAACACATACATACACACAAACACACACATATACACACACACATACACACACGCTCAACTGGTCTGACGAGTTTAAGTCAGGAGAAAATGAATGCATAGTACGTAAGTATTAAGGACCTAAATACATAAGTGCTTTAGGTCATTCATTATTTAGTCACAATTTAAACATCTCCAGTAATTTCCACTTCACTTTACAGCTTTTTCTCACAAAACATGCAGCATGACAAGAAAATCTGATACCTGGAAAAAAAAAGCTTGTTGAATCGACTGAACTCAAATTAATAGGTGTTCGAGGTGTTTGAACCGAATGACATTAAAACATTAACACAATTAGATTTCATACAACACGATTCAAAAGCAACACACTCGCACCAACGTCCTCATGAGACGTCACACGTGAGTTTTTTGTGTTAATCACGCTCACTCTATATCATCCAGTCTGCCGGTAGCTCAGTGGTTATGAGTGGTTATGAGTGGTTTTCTCATCCTCATTTGATTGACACTGGACAGGAAATAATGTCAATGTTAATAGTCATTTCTACAACAGTGTATAGTCCAGTGGAATTGTGTAACCAAGAGCTCCTGATGAACTAACAGGTCAGTGTTCATTACTGAGTCCATTACAGACTTAACACTAATTCTTAACTTAACTTCAAATATTCACTGATGAAGACCTGAGCACAAAGATGCCAACCCATGGGTCAAGGGCTGTCTGTGCAAATCTATCACCAGTAGAATGACCACTAAGAGATGAGACTCCAACCAGGGGTAGGGCATCAGGATGGATGTGAGAGAGAAAGAGAGAGAGAGAGATTGATTGATTGATTGATTGATTGATTGATTGATTGATTGATTGATTGATAAGGTATGCATGTAGCATTTTGCATTTTGAATCTGGTTCTTCTCAAGGTTTCATCTCAGGTGGGTTTTCCTCACCATGTCACCTCTGGCTTGCTCTTTACTAATAACTAAGACTAGTGGAGTAAAGACTGAGGTGTACTGAAAAAAATGTTTATCTGACCAATCACACGTGAGAAAAACAGTTCAGACAAAGTTTTGAGCTACGGTGTGTAGTGACGAAGCTGTTAGCAGGACACTGGGCAGTCGACTGTGGTCCTGTGGATGAAGTGTGTAAATGACTTGATGGAGAAGTTGCTGAGATTCCCTATGAAGCTTCTCAATGAGCTTGCAGTTCATCAGCCCAGGAACATCTGAAAAGAAGATGAAAAGGTGGATACAGTTTATTTATTTCTCGATTCATGTGTGAAATATTCATATTTAAAACATGAATATTTAATAACTATAAAGTCCAAATACCTCCATCTACAATATGTATAATTTTAATGCCATATTTGGAAGTATGCTATGAAATTTTAAAGGAAATCCAGGTTTACAGAATAGATTCATTCATTCATTTTCTACCGCTTATACAAACTTCTCGAGTCACGGGGAGCCTGTGCCTATCTCAGGCGTCATCGAGCATCAAGGCAGGATACACCCTGGACGAAGTGCCAACCCATCGCAGGGCACACACGCTCTCATTCACTCACACACTCACACACTACGGACAATTTTTTCAGAGACCTACCATACATGTTTTTGGACTGGGGGAGGAAACCAGAGTACCCGGAGGAAACCCCCAAGGCACTGGGAGAACATGCAAACTGTTGTGAGCCAGCGGCATGCATGAGATGTTATCAGACACTGGCATGTACTAGATGGAGTTACAGGACTCTACATACCTGATACTGTTTTTCTTAATACTGGTCCTCAGCAAATAAATAATAATAAATATCAAGGTACACCACGACCAATTATTAACTTATCCGTCAATAGACAAAAAGACATAGATAATACAAAGAGAAGGAGAAATAGGGAAAGAAAAGCTAAACGTAACGGGAAGAAACAAAGAAAGATTGATGTAAAAATCCAAAAGGTTGAAGAATTGGTTGAAGAGTTAAAAGATCTGAATATGAGTGTTTAAAAGAAGACATCGAGGGATCAGACGCTGTACCTAGACAGCTGGAGAAGATTCCAAAAGAAAAAAGAAGACTATAATGCATTATGTGTTATTATGTTTTATTTTCAGAATGTTCAAGAAAAATTCTGAAATGCTTTTCTTTTACTTATAATCATGTATCCTCAAGTAATAGAGTTGATTAGATTAATCTTGTGTATTTTACTGTAAACTTTCTAGTAGTAAACACTTATAAAGCCTACTGTGTATTACTGAGAGTATCTGCACACAAGTGTTTCAAGGCCTGCTGTTAAAAGTAAAGCCTTCTGTGTATTCGCGGGGAGAAATCTGCATGCGCAATGTTTTATAGCTTGCTGTCAAATTCCATGGCGAAAGAAAGCTTCAGTTCTATATAATCACAGCCTGAGAAGTTGCAGGAAGTATGACCATATATAGAAGTGTTAACCGTGAGGTTAGAAAAGAAAAGAAATAAGCAGCGCACACAGAGTCGGCTGGTGAGATATGTTTGGGAAACCGAGAAGTGTTTATGAAATAAGATGGTAGCCATCTAAAAGGCACAAAGCCAACTAAACCTGACAGCCAAATCTGGCCACAGTAAAAAAGTATAAAAGCCTGCCTTGAATCACATTGAGTGTGCATTCTAATGTAAGCAGCCTTAGTGCATGTATACTTTAGGTGCATCATAGAACAAACGCAAGTTTACACTTGGAGAGTGTTTCTTGGTTTGTTATAATCTTTGCATCTTAATACCTTTTACTTATTCTAGTACTGTTTGATTATTTGAAGGAAGATTTTATTTGTAATCTTTTTCTTTTTATTTTACATATATTACACACCTATTTGTATTACACTACTTTTAATAAAAACAAGGCCTCCCATTGTGAGGATCCTGAAAAGACAAAAAGGTATAAGTCTGCCTCCTTCATTTAAAGATTCAAACAATAGTTTAAGTAGAAGACCTTGGAGAGGATCCTTTGTTAGAAGACCGAGGGGACTTCGAAGGACACCTGCGTTCAAGGTAAGACCAACTTTTAATAGTTGATCTTGTTTTTCCAACACGACCTCGTGCAAATTAAGATACACTCCTTAGTGGGGGCGCGTAAGGTTTCCTACGCAATCCGAAAACATGTGTCGCTAAGGGGCAAGTATATCAGTATAATTACTTCAAAACTCCACACACACAAGGCGGAGGCGGGAATCGAACCCCCAACCCTGGAGGTGTGAGCAAAACATGCTAACCACTAAGCCACCATGCGCCCTGGTACAGAAAAGAATTGTTTACAATTTTACCTGGGTTAAATAATATTGTATCCTTGAGATGCACATATTCTTTAGGAGTGAGATCAAGCCTCCAGAGTTTGTCCAAGCATGATCTGAGATTCTGCACTGCTGCCAGGTTTCTTAGACAATGTTTGTTGTCATCATTTTGGTCCTGCAGCAAGATCTTGCAAAGGAAGCTCCTTGTGGGGAAATTGGCCACCTCGAATGTTACGTGCTCTTGTGCGAGACCCAGGATGATGAGCGGGACCCAGTGACTCCTATGAAGTAAAAACTGATCCAAACCTGACAGGTGGTTCCTATGAAAAAATGTTTTTTAGTAACACTTCATTGGCTGCCTGGCAGGTTCTCTCTGGGTTTCTCAAGCACACAAATCATTGCTGCTCACAGAGACAGCTGTGGGTCCCAGAGCTCCAGTCATCTGCCCCCAGAGCACAGCTGTCTGTACGATTGAGGGTGTTGAACAGGATGGTGTGGCAATGTTCCTTCTTGAGTTTCCTTGAGTAAAATTCCTGTTTAGGCTGCTCAGATGAATGCATGTTTGACGAATAGAGTGATTTAACAGACAGACTTCAAGGTGTATTCTAGCTCTAAAGCCCATGAGTCTTATTTATAGTGATGGAATTTGAGGCGGAGATTTCTAAGCAAAACACAGTGACCCTGGACTGAACACCAGGCTACCCCTTTGCCACATGGAGGCCATTAGTCTTATCCAGTTCAGCAGCAGCTAGACCGCAGCAAGCAGGGTAAATTACATTTATCATGATTACTATCCATTAACTCTGCTTGTACCAGGATGCCAAGGCCTGAGAGAATTATTACATAGGTTACAGGCATGGGTGCCTCACCAACATTTCCTTCGCTACTGATTACCTCTGTGATCTAATCATAAAAGCTAATAATGATTTTTAAAGATTTTGAAAGGCCATGTCTTATGTGTATAGATCTTTAAGTGATATTCCTGTCAGTGTATGTATATATACCTAATATACAAACAGTGCTGCTTTACAAGTGTGCTAGACTGATCGGATAAGGTAATAGAATACTGATAAGACCAATAAGACATTTATGTAAGCTATCTATCTACGCTAGGTTATTTATGAAACACACACGATGTTAGGAATTAAACAGATTTGAATCTGCTGCTGTTCAATTTCAAACAGCAAGTAAGTATTCGTCCATTAAAACTATTACACTTACACAACCATCAGCCAACGATAAAATCTCCTAACTAACATAGCGTAGGTCACTTGTGAGACAAAAACATCTCTAATCTGACGAGGCATAAACTTCACAGTGCCTCTGAAGGTATGCTGTGGAATCTAAACTAAGAGTTTAGCAACAGTTCCTTTAAATCCTATAAAGAGCCTCCATGGATCTGACATGATTGTCCCACAGATACTGGATCAGATTGAAATCTGAGGAATTTGGTGGCCAAGTCAGACTCCTCAGACCATTACCAAACAATGTTTGCATTGTGTCAGGTTGCAAAAATAAAGATTTGCAACAATGTTTAGGTCAAAATCCACATGAATGAATGTATCAAAGGTCTAGAACATTGTCCAGAACATCACCATACCTACATAGGCATGTCGTCTCCCCATAGGATATCCTAGTGCCCTTTCTTCACCAGGTAAATAACGCACACACACCGGTCTGTACACATGATGTACAAGAAAACATGATTCCTCAGACAAGGCCCCATTTCCATTCATCTAGCCATCACAATTCAGCCATGTCAATGTGACTCAGATCCTTGCATGCTCATTTTCTTGCTTCCAACACATCAACCTCGAGAACTGACTGTTCTCTTTTTTTTCTGCATAAATATGACCTGAACTGTGATCAGATCTTCATCTAAGTTCTAAAACTGTACTTTAATGAAACTAAAACTTTGTACATCATCTACCTCACAGTAGATTGATAGAAGCCAAACTTTTATGTAACATTTTTCAGTATCAATAAGTCTTTTTTGAGTTCTTTGTCAATTGAGATACAGCACATTTACAGAAGTCTCTGTGATGAATATCAGACTTTGATATTGAAGAAGTTTGTGTTTGAGACAGCAGAGGGTCTTGATAATCTCACATTGACCTTACATCAATTAGCCCTATAAATGAACTTAGAGATGAGGATGTTGAGGTTCTCTTTAGGAGTGACGAGAATGGACAGGATTAGGAATGAGCACATCAGAGGGACAGCTCAGGTTGGCTGTTTTGTGGACTAGAGGGAGAGACTAGATTGAGATGGTTTGGACATGTACAGAGGAGGGAGATGGTTATATTGGTAGAAGGATGTTGGAGATGGAACTGCAGGTAAGAGGTCAAGAGGAAGGACAAAGAGGTCTTTCAGCTCCTCCCTTCTCTCAGGTGCTATAGATCTCTGCTTTCTAAAACTGCCAGACACAGGAACAGTTTCTTTCCCCAAACAATCACCCTGATTAACAACTCACCATAATTATATTCCCTGCTTCATATCTATAAGTACTGCATTATCAGAACTGTCAGTCATCACATCGTCCATATAATACACACATTACTGCTGCTATATATTGTACAAAAAGCTTAATATTACACAATATTGTTATTTCCACTCCCACACTTCATGTACATAACTGATCTGTTATATATTCTGTATTTATATTTAATATTCATTCTGTCTATATTGTAACTCATTGTCTGTATTGTCTTTCATAGTATAGTGTTATTTATGTCTGTATTGCCTTGTATAGTATAGTGTTATTTATGTCTGTATTGTCTTGTATAGTATAGTGTTATTTATGTCTGTACTTTTGAGAGTCACAAACAGCTGGGACCAAATTCCTTGTGTTTGTAAACACACTTGTGAAATAAACCTGATCCTGATTCTGATCCTGGTTCTGATTGTTAGGTGGAAACAGATGGTTCACTTTGGGACCCCAAAAGACCAAAGTAGAAGACGAAATGAACTTATAATCACAAAGGAGAACATACATAAAGATATTTAATACTGGATAATGTTACTCAATAAACAAACAAACAAACAAACAAATAAATAAACAACTATAATTTTTTTTGGCCATCATGTGTTTTATTTGGTTCTATTTATATAGACTTAGGACTTAAAATTAAGAACTGAGTAGATTTCAGCCACACTTTAGTAAATGCTACATAAAACTGTCGCATGTTTAGTGATATTTTCATGGATGATTTATGATTTTTTACTATTTAAGAGTGATGAGTTCCTCACACACACCAGACACTTCCAGAAGTCTCTCCGGAATTTAATAAGACTCACTGCAGCAGTGACGTTTAACAATCTGATTGGTCTTCTGCCCTGTCATTCATCTCTGGACCAACGTTATTGGTTGACGTGTGAGCTGAGGTGTGGGTCTGGTCTGGTAGCTATAGGAAGTGAACACAAGCTGAAAGCAGACGTCTGTATTCACTACTGTACCTTTCAGTGTAAAGATGGGCAGTGAGGAAGAAAAGTATGACGGAATGCTGCTGGTTATGGCGCAACAGCATGAAGGAGGGGTACAAGAGGTAAAATAGCTCCCTATCTGGATGACCATGCTAGCTAGCTAATAGCTAACGGTTAACAGCTAACGGCTAACCATAGATATCTATGACAGCTAACAGCTAACCGTAGATATCTATGACAGCTAACGGCTAACCGTAGATATCTATGACAGCTAACGGCTAACCGTAGATATCTATGACAGCTAACGGCTAACCGTAGATATCTATGACAGCTAACGGCTAACCGTAGATATCTATGACAGCTAACGGCTAACAGCATGAACATGAAGCTGTGTTTGGTTGTTAGTGTGGTTCATAATCCTCCTCTCCTTTATCTAACCTTCCTCACTAGTTTATTTTTCTTGTCCAGGTATCACGTTGTTTTTTTACTCTTTCACAGCTGGTTAACACGTTCTTCAGCTTCCTGCGAAGAAAAACAGACTTTTTTACTGGAGGTGAACCTGGAGCTCCTGAGAAGGTTAGATGATGTGTGTAACCCGACAGAGAGAGAAGTGTCTTCTGCTCTATGTGCTGTTGTGACCTTTATTTCCTCCTAACAAGGTGGTGAAAGAGGCGTTTGCTCATCACAGTCAGATGGCACAAAAGGTCCAGAGAGAGAGAGAGTCCAGACAGCAGAAAGAGAAGAAGGAGAAGGCAGAAAGAGCGGCTCGACTCAAGGCTGAGGAGGAGAGGAAGAGGAAGGAGGATGAGGACGAGGACGAGCCCAGAATCAAAGAGCTCACAGACGAAGAGGCTGCGAGTCTCCAGACAGAGATAGATCAGGTGAAGTCCATGTGTACATGGTGTTCATCTACCTTTTATATACCTTTGTCTGTTTGCATGTAATTCTGTGTGAGACACAAAAATTCTGTGTGAGACCCGACCCCCGGGTTCATTCGAAGGCACAAGAGTAAGGAGGCGAAACAGATTGTGACTGTTCTTGTTCATTATAATGATTAACCCGTGCCCTTAGTGAACATCTCCATTAATCTCTGCAGAAGAAATGCAAGGAGGAGAAAAAAGAGAGTGTGTGTGTGTCTGACAGCAGTGCTGCAGTAGCATCAGTCAAAGCAGAGAAAGGGGTAAGTAAAATGTGTAAAATACCGTCAGGTAAAAGTCTACAAACATTGTTTTTATTTTGATCTTGGATTATTGACCGCAGGACTAAATAAATCATTACAATTACTGCTGTGCCTTTTAGTCTGACTCGGAAGGTGAGGAGGATGAAAAGGATAAGGACAAGATGAAGCCTAACGCTGGGAACGGAGCAGATCTGCCCGACTACAGGTGGACACAGACCCTGTCTGAAGTGGACGTAAGGATTTTCCTAATCTGTGAATTTATTTGTTTATAATACTGTGAACAAAATCTCAGGTCATTTCGTCTCAGCACCATTACTCTAAGGATAAATGTGAGAAGGGTTGTGAGTTTTATACAAGGTGCTGCGTATTAACCCAGAGATTTCCGACACTGATTAGGGACACAGACGTGTTTGTGCTGGATAAAGAAATCATTTTACTAAACCAATAAGATAAGATATACCTTTATTCATCCCACAATGGGGAAATTTCTCTGTTACAGCGGCAAAGAAAAAGAAATGCAAATGTATAAAAAGAATAAAGACATAACATAGTATTCATACACAACACAATGTATAAATACAGAGAAGAAAAAAGAAACCACGAGCAAGTAGTTACGCTAACAGACATATTGCACACGTGTAATATTGCACGTTTTTAAAGATTTCACACACACACAGAATTACATCATTAGCATAGGCACTAGCTAAGTTCATGTCCCTGCTCCAGTTTACCCCCTAGTGGAACAACAGAGATTAGCTTTTTTATATATATATATATATATATATATATATATATATATATATATATATATATATATATATATATATATATATATATATTCCTACCCACTAGGTGACAGTGGTGAGTGAATTGTGCTCGTTAGCGCAGAGTCTCACAAAAGAGTATGATTGTAAGCATCAGATGAACTGAATAGATTTTTGGAAACAAGGTTCAAATGTATGGCATAATTTTTCTTGTAGCAGTTCAAGGTGTACACATTAAAACTAAAATGCTGAGCTGAGTCTCACGTCTCAGTAACTACACGGTGTGAGACCAGATCGTGTAGATGTCAGCGACGTGTTAATGTCTCTCCAGCTCATAGTGCCTTTTGAAGTGAAGTTCCGGCTGAAGGGGAAGGACGTGGTGGTGGACTTTCAAAGGCGTCATCTGAAGATAGGCTTAAAGGGCCACAAACCTGTGATTGACGCCCTGCTGTTCAATGAGGTGAAGGTAGAGGAAAGCTCCTGGATCATCGATGATGGAAAAATAGTGACCGTCCACCTGGAGAAGGTGTGAAAGCAGACCCACTTTGTACAGTTCTTCTCTCACTCTTTGTCTAAAAACCTGGACTGAATCCATTTCTTGTCTCTGGTAGATAAATAAAATGGAGTGGTGGAACAAGCTGGTAACCACAGACCCCGAGATCAACACTAAGAAAATCTGCCCAGAGAACTCCAAGGTAGGCAGCATGCTGCGCCAGATATCATTCAGATCATGTCTTTTATTACCTCCAGACCTTCAGCTCTTCTTCTCTTTACAGCTTTCTGATCTCGACGGAGAAACACGCAGCATGGTGGAAAAGATGATGTATGACCAGAGGCAGAAGACTATGGGCTTACCCACGTCTGAGGAACAGAAGAAGCAGGACATCCTGAAGAAGTAGGTGACCTTCATTTCCAGCTAGAGTTGGCCTGGTTAATGCGAGACTGTATGGAGAGGTAGACGTACACTAAATCTACCAGTATTTCTATGAAATATGAAACACTTATTGTTATAAAGGGAAACAAATCAAGACGCTCCTTCGTACTAAAACCCACCACGTCATCATGTGATCCCGATGTGCTGAGAACACAATGTTCCTGTACAAACTCTTGGTACACTTGGTGATGTAGATTAGAACATGAGTGTCACTTGGTCTGTCAGCTCTGTATTGTATTGTTTATGACATGTGGGGTTTGTCCATGTGATAATGATGATGATTCTCACCAAAGAACAGTCTCCTTTCCCCCACGATACAAACCGCCGACATACCGGCTGATGCGTGACTTTGGAACGGCTTTAATTCAGGATTCTGCTGTAAATCTCCAAGTGTTTTATTAAAATAGTTTCATCAATACAATTGTTTTCGTCTGATGGTAGGTTCATGGAGCAGCATCCGGAAATGGACTTCTCCAAAGCCAAGTTCAGCTGAGAAAACCCTGCCTTCTGCATTTCCAGACGTCTTATCCAGAAGGTTGTGCATTTCTGTTCCCTCTCACTCATGTGTCGCTCCCTCGCTGCACAGTGGTGGGCGTGGCGGTCCTCCTCCACTCAAGCTGCATAGATCCCATGTTTACACCTTTTTTTAAATAAACACCTTCAAACTCTGACTGGAAACCTGAGTGCTGTTTAACTTCAGAAGGTCAGACTCCATCATCGTTATTGTTGATCGGAGCTTCAGAAGGTGTCACTTCTCTAAATCGGAGTCATTTCATCTGTTGATCATAATTTGTATAAATGTTGTGAATAATCTTTACGTTGTCATTTTGCTCTTTCACAATCAGAACTTTATCCTCTAAAGTCATTTTTCCTTCTAAAAAAAACTGACTAGCAGATGATAACCCTGCTGTTTTAATTTTTTTGCTTGATTGAGTAGACGGACATTTCAGCGTCTATTTGTTTTACATGATTGTTCTTGTAACGGCACACAATATGACAAAAGTATATACAATATACAAAGTATCTGCACCCCTAACCATCACATATGAGGTTCTTCTCCAAACCTTTACCACACAGTTATACAGAAAGTCTCTGTGTCCTGTAGCTTTACACTTTCCCTTCACTGGAACTCAGACAACACTGATCCACCATGACACTGAGCTCCATGAAGAAGGTGTGTTAATGCTGGAATGAAGATCTCGATTGTCCTGCACAGAACTCTGACTCAACTCCACTGAACACTGACTGAACCCCAGACTTCCTCACTCTTACACCATCTAAATATTGCTTTACTGTGGTTGTGAAATTATTCTTTAATTGGTCAAATCGGATAAACCAATAAACCCAAGGTAAGAAAATAAACACACCCAGTCCTGTCACTGCGCATGTCACTCTGTGCTCACTAGAGGGAGCTGTTGGACTGAGTTGTGTTGGTTTATTCTGATGCCAATGCTACTGGTATAAGGATTCATCCTTAGGGGTCTTATAACAGCTTATGTTACTGTCTGAAGTAGGGGTGTAAGAAAATATCGATACACGTGAGTATCGCGATATTTTGTTTGGCAATATTGTATCGATTCTCAAAAACAAAATATTGATATTTATAAAAAAAAAATGTGTTATAACTGAAGCGTACACACTTTTGCGCATGCGCACATCCAACTAGTATAACTAATAAAGCAACGGCACATTGCTCTTAAAGGGGTAGCACCACTCCACTCGTTACAAAGTACTAGCATAACGGCGTGCTACTAATGTTAACGTTAAAATAGTTCGCTATATATATATGAAGATGCGCATAGAAGTGCCCTGACATCTGAGCATATTAAACAGCATATAGTATCTTTCTTCAGAAAAACCTTGACATTAAATAAAGACAAATATAAATACAAAATATAGCTGCAAGCAGCCATTCCGGGGTCAAGCTGATCACATGCACTCAGAACATGTCGCTAATGAACCATACCAAGTTTCATAGCGATATGGCATTGTTTTTAAAATCTCGTTGCCACTAGGTGGCGCTGTCACAAAATGTTGCATGCACCCTCAGGTCATGACTATAATGAATTATACCAAGTTTCGTGTCGACGCGCATAAGTTTTGCGAACATACAGCCTCACGTCTGTTTTGGCGTGCTCGCCGCCATGTATGTTGCGATGGTTTGGTATCGTTTGACTCAGCATGCTTCGAGTAGTCTAACAACACCTCCTTCATGATTTTAGACTAACGTTTGCAGTAGTTATAAGCGAAAATAGCTGATTTTAAAATCTCGTGTCCAATAGGTGGCGCTGTCACGAAACGTTGCATGCACCCTCAGGTCATGACTATAATGACATATACAAAATTTCGTGTCAACACGCATAAATTTTGTGAAGATACAGCCTCACGTCGGTTTTGGCGTGCTCGACATCACACAAAATGGCCGTCCGAAAACCGTTTGGTATCATTTGACTCAGCATGCCTCAAGGAGTCTAACAACACTCCCTTCATGATTTTAGACTCAACTTTGCAGTAGTTACAAGCGAAAATAGCTGTTTTTAAAATCTCGTGGCCACTAGGTGGCGCTGTCACGAAATGTTGCATACACCCTCAGGTCATGACTATAATGACATTTACCAAAATTCGTGTCGACATGCATAAGTTTTGCGAAGATACGGCCTCACGTCCGTTCTGGCGTGCTCGCCACCATGTATGTTGCCACGGTATACGAGAAGGCATTGGTCTATCATAAAGCTTTTGATAACTTTTTGTCTTGGGTCTCTCTAGATGCTACATACCAAAGGACATGCAAATCGGACAAACGGTCTAGGAGGAGTTCAAAAAAGTAGGTATTAAGGAAAATTCAAAATGGCGGAAAGGTATTCATGACAGAAATGATGTCATATGGTGCATTCGAATCGGCATGAGCAAAGGATCCAAAATATGTAAGAACTGTGTCTCTAGGCCTTACGAGTCAGCAGTTATGAACATGAACATAATTGGATTTTGGACTGTTGGTGGCGCTAAAGGGTTTGAGCTACAGTAAACACACCAAAGTTGCTAGAATAACTTCTAAGACTGGCCTCTACATGTGTGCCAAATTGCATAACTTTACTATGTACGGTTCTATGGGCTGCCATTGACTTCAATGGAAGAAGAGGAATAATAATAAATATAGCTGCAAGCAGCCATTCCGGGGTAAAGCCGATCACATGCACTCAGAACATGTCGCTGATGAACCATACCAAGTTTCGTAGCGATATGGCATTGTTTTTAAAATCTCGTCGCCACTAGGTGGCGCTGTCACAAAATGTTGCATGCACCCTCAGGTCATGACTATAATGACATATACCAAGTTTCATGTCGACACGCATAAGTTTTGCGAACATACAGTCTCACGTCTGTTTTGGCGTGCTCGCCGCCACGTATGATGCGACAGTTTGGTATCGTTTGACTCAGCATACCTCAAGGAGTCTAACAACACCTCCTTCATGATTTTAGACTAAAGTTTGCAGTAGTTATAAGCGAAAATAGCTATTTTTTAAATCTCGTGCCCACTAGGTGGCGCTGTCACGAAACGTTGCATGCACCCTCAGGTCATGACTATAATGACATTTAACAGGTTTAGTGTCGACACGCATAAGTTTTGCGAAGATACGGCCTCACGTCTGTTTTGGCGTGCTCGCCACCATGTATGTTGCCACGCTATACGAGAAGGCATTGGTCTATCAAAAAGCTTTTGATAACTTTTTGTCTCGGGTGTCTCTAGATGCCACATACCAAAGGACATGTAAATCGGACAAACGGTCTAGGAGGAGTTCGACAAAGTAGGTATTATGGAAAATTCAAAATGGCGGAAAGGTATTCATGACAGAAATGATGTCATACGGTGCATTCGAATCGGCATAAGCAAAGGATCCAAAATATGCAAGAATTCTGTCTCTAGGCCTTACGAGTCAGCAGTTATGAACATGAACATAGATGGATGTTTGGACTGTTGGTGATGCTAAAGGGTTTGAGCTAGACACACCAAGGTTGCTAGAGTAAATTCTAAGACTGACCTCTACATGTGTGCCAAATTACATAACTTTCCTACATACGGTTCTATGGGCTGCAATTGACTTCAATGGAAGAAGAGGAATAATAATAATAATAATAAGAAGAAAACCGACAATAACAATAGGTGTCTACGCCCCTTCAGGGCTTGACCCCTAAATATAGCTGCGAGCAGCCATTCCGGGGTCAAGCCGATCATATGCACTCAGAACATGTCGCTGATGTACCATACCAAGTTTCGTAGCGATATGGCATTGTTTTTAAAATCTCGTTGCCACTAGGTGGCGCTGTCACAAAACGTTGCATGCACCCTCAGGTCATGACTATAATGACATATCCCAAGTTTCGTGTCGACACGCATAAGTTTTGCGAACATACAACCTCACATCTGTTTTGGCGTGCTCGCCGCCATGTATGTTGCGACAGTTTGGTATCGTTTGACTCAGCATGCCTCAACGAGTCTAACAACACCTTCATGATTTTAGACCAAAGTTTGCAGTAGTTATAAGCGAAAATAGCTGTTTTTAAAATCTTGTGACCACTAGGTGGCGCTGTCACGAAACGTTGCATGCACCCTCAGGTCATGACTATAATGACATATACCAAGTTTCGTATCGACACACATAAGTTTTGCGAAGATACAGCCTCACGTCTGTTTTGGCGCGCTCACCACCACACAAAATGGCCGTCCGAAAACCGTTTGGTATCGTTTGACTCAGCATACCTCAAGGAGTCTAACAACACTCCCTTCATGATTTTAGACTCAAGTCTACAGTAGTTATAAGCGAAAATAGCTGTTTTTAAAATCTCGTGGCCACTAGGTGGCGCTGTCACGAAACGTTGCATGCGCCCTCAGGTCATGACTATAATGACATTTACCAGGTTTAGTGTCGACACGCATAAGTTTTGCGAAGATACGGCCTCACGTCTGTTTTGGCGTGCTCGCCACCATGTATGTTGCCACGCTATACGAGAAGGCATTGGTCTATCAAAAAACTTTTGATAACTTTTTGTCTCGGGTGTCTCTAGATGCTAGATACCAAAGGACATGCAAATCGGACAAACGGTCTAGGAGGAGTTCGAAAAATTAGGTTTATCGTAATATTCAAAATGGCGGAAAGGTATTCATGACGGAAATGATGGCATATGGTGCATTCGAATCGGCATGAGCAAATTATGCAAGAACTGTGTCTCTAGGCCTTACCAGTCAGCAGTTATGAACATGAACATAATTGGATGTTTGGACTGTTGGTGGCGTCTTGACCCGTAATAATAAGAAAACCGACAATAACAATAGGTGTCTACGCCCCTTCGGGGCTTGACCCCTAAATAGCTGCAAGCAGCGATACCGGGGTCAAGCCGATCAAAGGCACACAGTTAAATAGGGGTGACTGTGGGCGATGAAAACCTCATGATTTCCTACGAAACAATATAGAAATTATAAGCAAAAATACGTGTTATATTTCATTGAAATCTGTCCTTCCGTAGGTGGCACTATACGTTTGTATAGTTCTGGGTCAATAAAGTAAGAAGACGTGACGTCAAGATGCGTCATTGTGGCAGCCAATGGAATGACGAGGAGTGCGTCTTTGAAAAGTTAGAATGAATGTTAAGAAAGTAGCGGTAGTTTGTAGAAATACATTGCAGAGGTTGTCGACGCTGGTTGTGTTTGGTCATGTTTCTGAAAGTTTAAACATATTTCTTGAAATTCTTTATATTGATACGGTCGTGTAATGTGTGTGGTTTAAACAGTGAGCGTGTTAGAAAACATGAAAATGTTTGAAGTAGAATTTGTTAGTGTAGAGTTTACTGTATGTAAACATGAATGAGTAGGCCATTGCAGACGTTGTCGACGCTGGTTGTGTTTGCGTGTGAAGGTATGTTTGGTCATGTTTCTGAAAGTTTAAACATATTTCTTGAAATGTTTTATATTGATACGGTCGTGTAATGTGTGTGGTTTAAACAGTGAACGTGTTCGGAAACAAGAGAATGTTTGTAGTATCTGTAGTATCTGTAGAGTTTATGTAAACGTGAATGAGTGAGTGTAGGCATGTGTTAAAGACGCATTGTTTGTTTAAACATATTGTTTTTCAGGATGGAAAGTTCTAAAAGATCTTTATACGAAGTGGATGGGTACATACACGATGTGTCCGATGTGTTGGTGTCAAGATCGGGCAGCTACTTCACGGCTTTGTTACAGGAGGCAGGAAAAACCACGCGAGTCGTCGTGTTTGATGTACAAAAACACAACGTGTTCCAGTGTGCTGAGAGGGATAGGTGAGTATCTGAACTGTCTTATAATAATGCAACATCAATAATGTAATTTTTGTATACATATGTTCTGTTTCTGTTGTAAGGCATTAAAAGGTTTAAAATAAATTATTTAAACGTGACATGTTATTTCTATATGTTAACCGGCATTGACTTCCACGACCTAACTTTACGCATCCAAGCCTCGTCATTATACACAGTGATTTGGGTACTATTACTGTAAGTTATTGATCTAATGCAGCAAATTCCTCTGCCTCTTAGGCTCGTTTAATTAATTGTAAAGCTCGCGTCACATTCTTGTGCAATTATTGTGTGTGTCTGTGTGAGACAACGCGTTTATGTGAACGCAAGGAGTTATTAGCGGTATTTTGATTTGAGGACGCGTGCGGGCTGCAGAATGGGCGCGATAACAATGTCAATGAGCAAAGTATTAAATACGGTCGCTTACATGTTTGGAAAAATAAATAAATGGGGAGAGAGAGAGGGAGACAGAAGGAAAAAAAACGAATACATGATGAAGATTTATGACGTACACTGGTACAACGGGTCCGGCTGGGTGGAGTCGGGGTTGTAGGAGGGTGTTTAAATTGTGGCAGCAGCGTTGCGCTAGAGCGGCTCAATGAATCGGAATTTAAATTGCTGGATAATATGGATGTCGTAACCGAATTGGTGCGCGTCGTGGAAAGCTGATCATCGCTGATGCAGCTTGACGCCGTGGCTTGCCTGAACTAACGCGATGCTTGATTTTTCTTTAAAAAAAAAAATTTAAGAGACCCGTCTTATTTTCTCTTGTATATTTAATATTGCTCTTTAATTAAGAAAAAATACATTTTATTCGATTAATCGAGGAAATTTTCGGTAGAATACTCGATTATTAAAATAGTCGATAGCTCCAGTCCTAAATGCAGCGCCCCTAGCGTGTCCGTGCAACCCACCCTATGTGCATATTTTTACAGAAGTATGTTCATGTTCTTGTATTTAGTCACTGGATGGTTTAAGGAAACGCTAGATGTTAAATGTGCAGTTTGTCCCAGCCACTCACTGAACAGAGAAAGGGCAGAGGAAGACTATCCCAAAGTGCATTTTGTTTTCTTGTACTTTATAATTAGTCAAACAGTCTGTCCTAGATGTATCTGTTTATTTCTTTCTCTGCTGCTTGTGTAAGCTCTGCGGTAGGCTCTCGTGCACTGTGAGCTCTCTCAAGCAATGCATAGTTTTTTTTTTATCCCACCCCCATTGAATAAACATCCTGGTCATTTTAATTGTGTCTATATTAAGCTTTAAATTTAGATTAGTTTGTGTTGTGTGTTGACGTATGTTAGGGCAAAAGTGTATTTTTCTGAGCTGAACATGAAGTGCACTTGTTGAATTAAAGTGATGGTAAATATCATTTATTTGATGTCATGTAATTGCTTTTTAACACACAAATGGATACTATTTGCAGAAATTAGTAATTTCTAAAAGACTTAAGTTCTTTTTTTCTTTTTAAGTTTGTTAGAAATCGTATGTACACAGATGACTGTAAATGAATGGAGAGAGAACTTGGTTATCTGACATTTGTATAGCATATTAATAAGCAATCAAAGAACTGGTAAATATCTGCATAAAATTGTAGATTATGTGTTTTAAAAATTGAAAGTGGGCTTAAATGGTATGAGCCTAATTAGGGATTCTTGTCTTGTGTTACTATTTGTTGATTTGATAAGTGTGTGGTTGATGACTTTTTTTTTTTTTTTTTTTTTGTTGTCCACAGGAGTCCAGTAAAGCTTACAACCGTTGGGTTTTCACCATCTCGTCAGGTGAAAAATACAAATGATGTGACCGTAAACAGCAGGACAAGAATTTCAGTTGCTCGACAATTGTCCTATGTGTTTGAGGAGAACTTGTGCGCTACAACTCCATTTTTAACTCTTGAAGAAATCATAAAAGATACAAGAGAGTATCAACGGGTAAGATTAATGTATTTTTTGTATTGTTTCTTTTTGATGCAATGTGTTGAAAAAGTGTTTAATATTGTTTTGATAGTTATAATGAAATGGTGCTGATGTGTATTGTTGTTAATGGGAGTATTGCAGGGTTTGTAGGTTTATTGTATTATGCTATATTTTCATATAAACATATGGTACTAATCTATAAACGTGGTGTTCATTATGTATAAGCCTAAAATTAGTGTTATGATTTCACTAAAGTGTGAAATGTCATTGAGGTTGCTTGTTAAATAAGTATTATATGCATTTATTAATGAATGTTTTTTGCTTGTGTTTGGTAGGTGTCTGTAAAGGTGAAGATCGTGAGAGCTTTTGAGAGTAAGGACTCTGTTGTACGGGGACAAAGAATGTCTTTACAAAATGTGATTGTCGCAGATGTGGACCACCTAATGTTGCTAGCTGTGTGGGGTGTGAATGACCTTCAGGTTGGAAAATGGTACAATGCGTTCAATTTGTCTGTACGGTTATTCAAGAATAATATGTCACTGAGCACAACAGCACAGACAACAATGGAAAAGCTGGAAGACTGTGGGCCAACAAAAGATTTCGACGAGAGCGAGATCAAAACTGTTAATGGTGAAATTCTGGAAGCAGATGTGAAGGTTGAACATTATTGTCCGAAGCATCATGTGCTCGAGAACGTAAACCTTGGCACTTTAATGACTAGGTGCAGTAAATGTTCCTCATATTGTAAAACATCCAAGATCACTGTTGAAATTCGAGGCCATGTTGGTGTTTCAATGGAAGGACAACAAGAGAAATTTATATTTTGTGTGGTGGTGTTTTTTTTTTTTTTTTTGAGAAGGGTTTTAATGCACCATTTTATTTTCAGTTTACTGAAAATAAATCCGTGCAATTTTTATTGTAGAAGATTTTAAGAGAGCTTCTTTTGCATATACTTGGTAAGTATGCACCTTTGATGTAAATAGTTTTGTGATGTGTGTTGTAGAAAGTACACTAATTTGCATTCCTAGCATAAGCATACAATGTTGTAATGCAAATCGATTTGTGCAATATACAATATACTGTAGAAGAGTTTTATACCAGTTTGTATTACTAAAAAGAGCAAGCATGCACTTTTTGTTTTGTTAATGTAGCTGTCTACAAATATTGTTGAAGACAGCATGCACATGAAGGAAGTCTTCATTCTATTTAATTTTTTATTTAAATCCGTGTGTTAACTTTTGAGTGATTATTTTGTAATCCGCACATCATCGTAATGATGGTTGTTTACGTATGCCAAGAGACAGTCTGTAAAGGTTTTTTTTTTAATTTTTGTAAATGTTTAAGGTTTGCTAATGTGGATGGTATGCCAGTACTATTGCACTTTATTATTATTATTATTTAAATATTTTCTATGTACAAGTGTGTAAGTTTTTAAGTGTTTTTGAAAAGAGGCATAGTGTGAATATAGGTCAACAGTGACCCATTTTTGTGCAATAAATAATGCTATTATAACTGAGTTGTGTTTGTTTTTTCCTGAGGGTTTATGACGTTTATATATTAGTTTTATGTAGCAACGACAATGGTGTTAGAAAGTGTAATGCGGTCTTGGTTTAAGTAATAAAATATTATTGAAAGATGTTTGTTATCGTTTTAAGATGTAGTGTTTTAAAAATTCAGATCCTTTTGTAATGCTTTTGGTTGATTTTACGTTTATGAAGGAGAGGAGACAATAGAGCATGTCCTGAAAATGGATTTATGGATGTATTAGAAACAGCAGGTAAGCAGAGCCCCAGCCAATGACGTGACCGTTTGCGTATTAAGTCTGCATATTACGGTCTAAACCGGTAGTATGTTGTAATTAAAAGCGCAAAAAAGCCAAATGAACTTCGTTTTTAACAGGAAATTACCACAAATTATGTGTGGTATGTGTAATTCTGATATATGTCTCTTAAACGTGGGTGAGAGAAAACAGGGCTCTCAGCGGAGTTATGCGCCTTAACACTTGACTTTACGGTAGAGACAGATGCACTGCACGCATGCTGTGTGTGTTCGTGTTGCCTTTGATGTTAGGAGAAACTGTTGTATCGCGTGTTGTAAAGTTGCTAGTGTTCTTAAAAGAAGGTAAGTTATGTATTTTAACGAAAGAAATGTCGATATAAAAAGTCATAGCAGTGGTTATGGAGTAATTTACACGTGTAAGAGGACGAATGTGTATGGCGAGTAGTTTGAAAAGTGCCTCGACCAAATAAGTTGAGGCTTTCGAAATCATACTAAAAGGCTTAAGGGCGGATAAACAGAAGCGTGGCTAGCATCGAACGTTTGTGGCGAGGAACAAGAAAATGCTTTTGTTTAATACTACTTGGGATCTGTTGCTGGCTATGGTGGTTAAAATCGTTGTTTCTGTGACTGAATGCAGCCTCTTCTAAAGTACGGGCTGGAGTTGCGCACGGCAACAAAATTAGAAAATAAAATAACACAGTAAGCACCACACAACACCCCGAGACACTGGCATATGAAAACAATATAATAACTTTTGTTTATTATGTCACATAAGTAAGGTAACTGACCTGTTTAAACTGTAAGGTGACAACTAACGGGCTTTAAAAAGTTTGTTTAAATCACGTGTGTGTAGGAAATCATGTTTGAAAAAGCTCTATTCTACCACTCGCTTAGATTACTTGTGCACAACGGCACCGTCTTCCACTATTTAATTTGTTTCTTGTAATTAAATCAGTTAGTTTAGAGAGAGCAAACAAAATGTGTCTTCTGCCTGACTTTAGCTGAGTTGAAAGCGTAGAGCAGCGGGTGTCAAATTTCATTTATTATTTTCAGAGCTTTTGAGGCAAGCTGACTGATCAGACGACGGCAGAACACGCTGCTTACTCGTTTTTGTTATCACATACATAGGTAATTTTTAATACAAGCAATATTGTTTTGTTGTGTTTTTCGTTAAGAATAACAATAAATCCTTTATTCACTCAGCGCTTTAAATAAACAGCCAGTTACTCAGCTTGGGACTGGAAGATTTCAAATAATCGGCAGAGATGGCCGATATATCAAAAGTGATTGTCACGCCCATCTCATCAGTAAAGCTGATTTTTTTATTAGTATTCTGGTCTCATTTATTGTGCAGTACTAAAATTATAGTGTTATAAATTTCTTCAGGAGACCTGAAATATACAGCACAAATTTATTTCATAATCCTTTTATGTATTTTTAAGCTTGAGAACAGGCAATAGCCATTAAAAGCTTTGTAAATTACACACTACTTTTTAATTTTAATAACAAAAGTATCATTTCTAGATTCACATTGCCTTTTAAGTACATCAATTTTAATAAAAAATTACATGGTAAAACGATGAAGTGTATATGCATAATATTTTGTTTGTAATGCCAGTTTTTAATTCGATGTGTTATTTTTTGCAGATGCCACGGAAAAAAGGGTACCGGAGAACTGAGGCGGCTAAGAGGCGCATGGCTGTTCTCAGAGATGCTGAGCCTCTTGTCAAAAGAGCTGCATATGAGGTTGAGCCTCCTCCCAAAAGTGCTTCATTACCAAATGAGGTTCAGCCTCCTCTCAAAAGTGCTCCAAAAAGACATGAGGTTCAGCCTCCTCTCAAAAGTGCTCCAATACAGACAATTCATTGTCACAAAACAACTGTCATTGAGAAAGTCCATGTGACTGCCAATAAAACTGCCAATGAGAAAGTCCATGTGACTGCCAATAAAACTGCCAATGAGAAAGTCCATGTGACTGCCAATAAAACTGTCAATGAGAAAGTCCATGTGACTGCCAATGAAGCTGATAAAGTACTGGATGGAACAGTTATAAGAGGATCATTCAGTCAAGCTGATATGCGATTTGGATGTACAAGAAACAAGCAGTGTGTGGCTATCAGTTTAACATCTGTACTTCAGCATTGTGTAAAGAATGTTTTGACTTGGCAAACTGCAGATTTGGATCATGTACTGAATAAGGGAAATGACCTTTATGTTGTTTTAAAAGATGCTAGGAAAATAGGAAAAGGCCAGTACGACTACCTACTGATCCCAGAACTTCCCAGAACATGGACATACTGTGACAAATATTTTGAAATAAAGTATGGTTTATCTTTCAGTGGCTTTACTGATGTTTTTGAGTATGATACAGAAGTGGGAGATTTTGCAATGCCATTTAATGTAGCGGTGGAGCGATCACTGCTTGATTATGATGCTTGTTTGGTAACTATTGCTGTAAATACATGTGCAATTATAAAACAAGGTCATTTATATGCCATAGTAGATTCACATGCCACCAGTTTCATTAATGGCCAACAATACAAGTCTGCAACAAGCTTTGTAGCTTATTACAGCAACATTAATCATGTTATCAGGTATTTCTATGACTTTGGTAAAAGGTATGGCGATGCATATATTCCATTTGAGGTAACAGGTATCAAGCCGAGCTTGCATGATAGAAATGCAGGTGCATTTACAGTCTGTCATGGCCAAAGCAGAACAAATGTTAATGGCGTTAAAAGTGCAGAGGATCCTGGTAAATTAATGCATCTTGATCCGAGACCTACAGAAGGCATATGCATAAAAGATTGCAATAATGAACGAAATGCACAATGTCAGAAACCACTTGGTAATAGTCAGTTGATGAATAATCAAACAGTTATTGCTGCTGTCATACTGAACACCGAAAGAAAGCCATTCGAGGTAATGGATGTTAAAGCAACAGCAAAATCCACAGCTGCAGATACAGCCTATAAGTCTGGTCAACAAGGCAGTGCCACAAGCACTCCACCTAAGAGCAAATATAAGTTGAGTAAGTGTCATGATGGTAACAGTAAACAAGCGCTATATGTAAGCAAATTGGATAAAGAAAAAACAGCTGATAAGAAAAATAGACAAGAAAATGTTGAGTTGACAGATGTCTTGTTAAATGAGAATTTACGAACAAGTGACCTCAGAATTGGGGATACTATAAACATTGAGTTCATTTTTAATCCGTTAACATCTGCTAATCAAAATTATTTGTCTGCACGCTTACAATTGAGTAATGAAAACAACAGTGTACAAGGTACAAATATGAGTTCTTTAGGAGAACCATGTAAAACAAAGAGCATCAAACGGGACGGAAACTGCTTCTTTAGAACAATAGCACATGCGGTATGTGGCAATGAAGAGAAACACCTGAAAATCAGACGTGAAGTTGTGAAACACCTTAAAGCTAACAGTCCTAAATTTATAAGGTATTTAAGAGAAGAGTACAGATCGGTGAAAGATTATTTGACACAACGTAAAATGTATTATTCTGATTCTGGATTTGCTGAAAACAAATATTTTTACTTTCAATGATGACAGATGGAATGTACATGCACCAACTGATCAGGTATTCACAGATAATGCTATATATCTAAAGCACTGTAATGAAAATCACTTTGAAATTGTTACATGTGTTACACATAAAAATGAAAGCAATGTTTGTGCAGGAGCATGCAAAGCTGTACAGGGTAATGAAAAGATTAAGCAGTGTTTACGAAAAAGGAAGTTAAATGACTCAGCAGACAATCCCAAATGTAAAAGACAGCGTGAGAGATACCACAGCGATAATGATTTCAGAAAAAGGAAAAAAAATTAAATGTAAAATCAAAATACTTTGAAGACACAGAATACAGACGCGAAAAAAATGAAAGTTCCAAAAATAAATATTGTCACAATACTGAATATAAAGAGAGAAAACTTCAAATCCTTCAAAGTAAATATAAGAGTGATATTAACATTCAGAAGTCAAAATGTGAAAGATCAAAGATGAAATATTCAACAGACGTTGATTTTCAAACCCATGTTAGGCGATATTCTCAGATCAAATACAAAACCAACAAAGTCTTTAAATCAAAGTTATGTGAATATTCTGAGTAAATATAGCACAAATCCCACTTTTAAAGCCAGTGTTCGTGAATATTCTCAACATAAATATAGCACAAATCCCAATTTTAAAGCCACTGTTCGTGAATATTCTCAACATAAATATAGCACAAATCCCATTTTTAAAGCCAGTGTTTGTGAATATTCTCAACATAAATATAGCACAAATCCCACTTTTAAAGCCAGTGTTCGTGAATATTCTCAACATAAATATAGCACAAATCCCACTTTTAAAGCTAGTGTTTGTGAATATTCTCAACATAAATATAGCACAAATCCCACTTTTAAAGCCAGTGTTCGTGAATATTCTTATAGTAAATACCATAATGATGAAAACTTTCGCATGAGTAAAATACAGAAAGGATGTGAAATTTATGCAAAACAAAGAAAAAGACAAAAAAACATTGATGTTACTATTAGTCGGTTTCATCAAGAAGTCAGCAGAGGTCCAGAATGTGTGTTTGTTGTGTATGTCATCGTTTATTGTTTAGAAAACAAGTTATTGAGTGTAAATCTGATTGCTATGAACAAAAAGGAAAGCACATAGCTGCTTTAAGTAAAAGATGCATCACATTGAAGTATTTACATGTATGTGACACTGAATGTGAGCGTAGTTGTGATTTATCTGGTAATGTAGCCTGTCATTTGTGGATATGTTATACATGCCATCGAAAAATCCTTAGAGGACAACTACCTGAAGAGAGTGTTGCTAACAATATGCATTTGGTGGAAATTCCAAAAGAATTCAAATGTCTAAACTCATTGGAACAACATCTAATAGCACTAAATATTCCTTTCTTACGGCTTCTTTGTCTCCCTCGGGGTCAACAGCGTGGTGTTCATGGGCCAGTTGTCTGTATTCCGGTCAATACTACAAACATGACCAACATACTTCCCCGAAATGAATGTGATGACCATATGATAAAAATCAAACTGAAATGAAAATTGACATACAAAGGCCACTATGAATATAAATATGTTCACACTGATCATGTCAGAAATGCTTTATTGTATTTGGTGAAAAACAATAAGTGGTATAATGATGTACAGTGGATCAACAATTTGAATGAACCTGATGATGCTGATGGTAATGAAATGCAGGAAGATAATGTTTCAGATAAAATTGACAATGAGAAGGACGCTGAAGATGAACCACAGGAAGATCTAACATATATCAAGGAGCAAAGTGGACTTTTGTCAGACACATCACTACAGCCTGTTGACATTGGTTCAGAAATAATTGATCAACATTTTCATGATGTACTAAATGTAGCACCAGGTGAAGGTAACAGTCCTGTTAGGTTGTTATCAGATAAAACCAATGAGGCAAAATGCTTCCCTTTTCTCTATCCTACTGGTGGTCCAACATTTCATGATGACAGACCAGAAAAAATCACATTGTCACGATACCTGAACGCACGAATATTAAATGCCGATGGACGTTTTGCTCAGAATACAGACTTCATTTTTATGCACAGTATATATCAGAAGTTGAACATATTCTGTGTAATGTCTCAATTGCATTACGCAAAGGTTATGAGAAAGGTAGTTTATCAGAGGTGACACCAGATATGCTGACAAATCCTGATTCCTTGCAAAAAATACTAAAGTTTGATGAAGGATAAAAGTTTTTGAGACCAGTCAGAGGGACGCCTCCCTATTGGATGTCTACACAGAAAGATCTCTTTGCTTTGATTAGACAACTTGGCATACCAACTTTCTTTGCATCTTTTAGTTCTGCTGATCTGAGATGGCCTGAAATGTTGAATGTCCTTATTAAACAAGAGGGCAAACAAATACTTTTAGATGAACTTGAGTGGTCAGAGAAATGCGGACTTATACGAAGAAATCCTGTCACTGCAGCAAGGATGTTTGATCACAGATGGCATTGTTTTCTGAAACATGTCATTATGTCACCAGCTGAACCTATCGGTAAAATAAAAGACTATTTTTATCGTGTTGAATTCCAGCAACGTGGTTCTCCTCATGTTCACTGTCTGTTTTGGATAGAAAATGCTCCAAAGCTTAATGATGATGAAGCTAATGATCTCGCAGTTGCTGATTTCATTGACACATATATCACCTGTGAGACACCACCAGAACAAGACATTCAACTATTTGAAGCAGTAAACAGTGTGCAGAAGCACAGTACAAGACATAAAAAAACATGTCGCAAGAAAAATACAGTATGTTGTTTTAATTTTCCAAGACCTCCATCTAGCCGTACCTTCATTACAAGAGCATCTAATGCAGATGAGTTTGAAGGGAAAGATCAAGATGACACAGCAAATGCAATTATAAAGAAAATTAAAAATGCTTTAAACTCTGATTTGATTTTTAATTTGACCGATGATTTCTTTTCATCTATTGGCATTAGTCAGGCTATCTTTGAAAAAGCATACAACAAATGTTCTAAAAAGAAATCCATTATCTTGAAACGAAATCCAAAAGATGTTTGGGTAAACCAGTATAACAGAGATTTATTGCGTGCTTGGCAAGGAAATATGGATATTCAGTATGTCACAGATGCCTTTTCCGTAGTAGTTTATATACTTACCTATATCACAAAAGCAGAACAAGAAATGGGACTTTTGCTTCAACGTGCACAAAATGAGGCTATGAATGGAAATCTTGGAGCTAAAGCATCTTTAAAACAATTGGGAAGTGTCTATCTGCACAACAGAGAAATTTCAGCTCAAGAGGCCATGTACAGACTGACAGGCATGCACTTAAAGGAATGCTCACGTAAAGTACAATTCATTCCGATAGGACCAAATCCTGTAAAGATGAGTTTTCCTTTGCATGTGCTTAAGAATAAATTGGACAAATAACAGTGTGATGATGAAAGCACTTTTTGGATGACAAGTTTTGTTGATAGGTACAAGAACAGATCCCAGAAACAACCAGTACAAAATCTTTGTCTTGTCAGTTTTTGTTCTGAGTACAGAGTTTTGACAAATTCGGAAGTTTTGTCACACAAAAAAAATGCAGAAACTGAAGTTATTAAACTCCATAATAACTGTGAAACGAAGAACACGAACTGAACCAGCTGTTGTCAGATATCCTAGATTTTCACCCACAAAAGATCCAGAAACATATTATCATTCATTACTGCAACTTTTTCTACCACATTATGATGACTGTCACTTGAAGCCGAGCAACTATGAGACATATGAGGAGTACTACAAAACTGGTGTCATAAAAACTAATTCTGGAACGCAAAATGTGAAATTCATTGTTGATTGCAACAGAGAATTGTTTGAAAAGGACTCTGATAAAATAGAGTGAGCTAAACAGCTTTTGGAGCAGGATATAGATTTAGAGGATGCTTGGGCTACAATATGTCCTGAAACTGAAATAGAACGTCATGAATGTATTGAACTGATGATGAATAAAGTATCGTCTGATGAGGATTACACTCAAGAAGTGATTCCAGATCTTACAGGAAACCCACAAACTAGTTGTATTGTAGAAACAAACCACACCACAATGCCTAGAGATGAAGCGTTACATTTAATGCGATCATTAAATGAGGAAAAATCTGCCATATTCTATAAAGTCGGTAAGTGGTGTTTACAAAAAGTACTTGGACAAAACCCTGAACCTATCCGATTGTTTATCACTGGTGGAGCAGGCACAGGAAAAAGTCATTTAATTAAGGCAATACACTATGAATCTTGCAGACTGTTATCTCAGCTGTCTGAAAATCCAGATGATGTTACTGTGCTTTTAACAGCTTCAACAGGAGTAGCAGCATTTAATGTTGGTGCTGCAACTATTCATAATACATTTTCAATCTGTGCAAATGTCAGATTGCCATATCAACCGTTTAGTGATGACAAAATAAATTCTTTACGAATCAAAATAGGTAACTTGCAAATTTTGATTATTGATGGTCTCTATGGTTGACCATCGTCTGTTGTCATACATTCATGGAAGGCTGCGACAAATAAAACAAACTGGTGATCAATCTCTTTTTGGAAAAGTCAGCATTGTTGCTGTGGGTGATTTCTACCAGTTACCACCTGTGAAAGGAGTTGCTCTTTATTCTGACACAAAAGGAGTGAACCTTTGGGAAAACAACTTTGACCTTGCTGAATTAACTAAAGTTAGACAACAAGATGCATCTTTTGCTGGAATGTTAAATCGCCTGAGAGTGCATAAGAAAAATGAAGATCTTAGTACTACTCATATTGCTGAGTTGAAAAAATATGAAACTGGGGACAGATGTAATGACCTTCACATATTTGCTACAAATAGTGAGGTTGATAAATACAACATTGAAAGACTACATGAGTGCTGTCCAGAAGCAATCAGTATAAATGCTCAAGATTATATCAGAAACTCGAAAACTGGAAGAATGGAACGTAAAGTTGGATACCACGCTACAGTTTTCAACTCATGTCTATCTAAATGCATTTCCTTGGGTGTTGGAGCAAGGGTTATGTTAAAGAAAAATATTGATGTTGCTGACGGTCTTGTGAATGGAGCTTTTGGTACAGTTGTCCACATAAGTGAAAATCTGAAAAAAAGTGAAGATAATGACAATTTCCCATCTGCTATTCAAGTGCAGTTTGATAATCCAACTGTTGGAAAAGTTCAGAGATGCAAAAAACGTCACATGCTTTTTCCAAATTCGACTGTGATTGAAGTACAAGAAGACCAAGTCACAAATGCTGGTTGCATAAGACGGCAATTTCCACTTAGATTGGCATGGGCATGTACAGTTCACAAAGTACAAGGACTCACGGTAGATAAAGCTGTTGTTTCACTTAATAAAATCTTTATAGCAGGACAAGCACATGTTGCTTTAAGCCGTGTAAGGTCTCTTAGTGGATTAATCATTGAGGACTTTAAAGAATCTGTCATATTTTATAATGACAAAATTGAGTTGGCTATGAAACACATGACAAAAATCAGTTTGGATAAGTACAGTTTCAGTAAATCCTTTGGTACGTTTAGAATAGCATTGCTTAACGTGCAAAGTCTAAAAGCTCACTTTCAAGATGTCCTGTCACATACAGTTTTGATGAATGCTGATTGTATTTGTTTGACAGAAACATGGCTAAATGTTAATGACCAAGAACCACAGATACCAGGATATGTGTTCTCACACAACCCAAGAGCTAAGTGTTATGACAACAGCACTGCACTTTATACTGAATTAAAACATCAGCGAGGAGGTGGCGTTGGGTTGTATTGTTCTGAAAACATTGAGTGTGATTTGTTTATTCCTGAGTGCTCCAACTTAGAATGCTTATACTTTGTAATGTGTCAGTTTGAGTGTGGCACTTTTGTATAGACCTAATTCTTATAATCCTGATTTGTTTCGACAGCAGCTATTACTTGTTATTGATGAGATGGAGAAGCATCCAGGACAGAAAATAGTCATGGGAGACTTTAATGAAGACATTTTTACTTCATCGACAATTGTGAAATTAATGCAAGAACATGGATACAGTCAACACATACAAACTCCAACTACAGAAAAGGGTACCTTAATAGACCATGTGTACACAAAAGACATTAAATGTATACATGTTGAGGTTGCAAAAACCTACTACAGCTTTCATCAGGCTATACTTATGTCACTGCTGTAATAATAGATAGTAATACTCCGATGGCTGGTTAATGGGGGCAGGGGGTTAGGGAGGAAACAATCACAGCGGCTCCCTGGGTATAGGATAGTGGACACTGGATGGGAGGTGACAGGGGTTGGTGTATAATAGTTATTTGACAACACTGTTTGCTTAAGAAGTTCTTTGCTTTATTTATTTATTTATTTATTTATTTATTTATTTATTTATTTATTTATTTATTCATTCATTCATTCATTTATTTATTTATTCATTTATTCATTTATTTATTTGTAATCTGCTGTGTTTTACAAGTTTTAGTTCTTAGCACAACCACACCTATTCTCTACACTCTAACCCTAACTGCATTTTAAGCAAAGTTGAAGAAGTTATTATTTTATATTTTATACAAGCCAAAAATCATCTTGCCTATGTACAAAAATGCTTTTTAAGCACTGTTTAACAATTATGTGTGACTCTTATTTATCACAAAAATGAACATTAATATTTCATCCATTACTTTATTGTTCGCATTGGCACACATGACTAAATGACTGAGATAACTACTGTTGGTGATGGAAGAATCATGCATTGAAACTTAAGGTTAGCATTTTTATTCATATTTCTTCTTATGATTCACATGCTTTCTCATCATTTAAATATTTGACAGAATAATTATTACTTCCTTTTTATGTTTTAGAATGTATATGCCGAAACAATAGCTGAACCTTTACCTTGTTGTTGACAAAAATCAAATTCTCATGTTATTGTTTAAATGAAACAACAACATCATCTATCTTCAACTGATGTACATCAGAATACAGCAAAAAGAAGACTGGGCATCAGTAATACATTTACCATTTTACATAAAGTAAATGCATTTATATTCATAATTTTGTTATATACATTAATTTTGCCTTTAGATTTTTATTTTAACTTCAAAATAAATAACAACATAACAATATACTTTCTTTTATTTCAGAAATGTTCTATGGTGAACACAACACTACATTAGGATGACACCATTTTACATACAGTAGGTGTAGTTTTATTCATCATTTTGTTATATACATTTATTTTTGTTTTATAATTTTTACTTATCTAGACAAATGACAACATAACATTATTGTGCTTTGTTATATTGAAGAAAAATGTACTATGGTGAACACACCACTACATTAGGATGACTTCCTTTTTAATGTCATTCACACCAACTGTTCGTTACAACATGACAGATCAACATTTATTCATCTTTAACAGTACTTATCTCAGTCATTTATTCATGTGTGGAGATGGAACAAGCATGTACATTCACTCTTAGCCAGAGAATCTGTTTAAATATAAATGATCTGTAAAACTATTTATCTTGTATTAACTATTAAATATTTTATTGATAGTGCTTTTTCTTTGTGTTCTTCTTACCATTACTTTATATTTATTTGAGAACTCTTTTTGTAGACCAGTAAGTAATTAGTAGAAATATTCAAAATGTCTGACAAAATAAGCATTTCAACAATTATAAGGAATAGTTCTTTTACATATGTTCCCACCAGTAGGTGCCTCTTCAATGACATAATGCATGTACCCTCAATTATCCAAAATGAGGATTTATATGAAGTTTAATGGGGCGCTTTCCCGGACAAAGATTAGCTTAAACCAGAACTAGGCTTTAGTGTAATTAGGAAATATAACTAGTTTTAACAAACATGCTTTACTCAAAACATTACTTGTGTGCATTTTTAGGGCAAACAAAAGGTACTGATGTATTTTAGAATGACAGTGGAAGTTGTTTTGTTTGGGCACCTCTTCAAAAACTGTTCCGTCTAGGACTAGTCTTATACCTGTTTGGAAAACCACCCCTATAAGTTTATACACTAAACCTTTTTCAAATCTTGTGACCACTAGATGGCATTGTTACAAACCACTGAACTTTGCCTCTGTTCATGCTTGTGACAACATCCATCAAATTTGGTGCAAATACGATAAACAATGCGGAGATATAGCCTCAAATCTCTTGAACAGTAGAGGGTGCCAAAACAAGTTATCTCAGAACATATTGCTGATGAACCATAACAAGTTTCATAACAAAATATAATTGCTTTTATGACATACTTGAACTAAAAGACAAAATTCAGAATGGCTGACACCCAAAATGGCTGACCGAAAACAGTTTGTATTGTTTCACTCGGCATGCATCAACAAATCTAACAAAACCATCTTCATGATGTCAGACTGAAGTTTGCATTCGAATTGGCATGAGCAACGGATCCAAAATATGCAAGAATTTTGTCTCTAGGCCTTACGAGTCATCAGTTATGAACAGGGGCCAATCAGATGCGCTCAGAACATGTCGCTGATGAACCATAACAAGTTTCGTAGTGATATGGCATTGTTTTTAAAATCTCGCTGCCACTAGGTGGCGCTGTCACAAAACGTTGCAGGTCATGACTATAATGACATATACCAAGTTTCGTGTCGACACGCATAAGTTTTGCGAACATACAGCCTCACGTCTCTTTTGTCGTGCTCGCCACCACACAAAATGGCCGTCCGAAAACTGTTTGGTATCGTTTGACTCAGCATGCCTTAAGGAGTCTAACAACACTCCATTCATGATTTTAGACTAAATGTTGCATTAGTTATAAGCGAAAATAGCTGTTTTTAAAATCTTGTGACCACTAGGTGGCGCTGTCACTAAATGTTGCATGCACCCTCAGGTCATGACTATAATGACATTTACCAAGTTTCGTGTCGCCACGCATAAATTTTGCGAAGATACGTCCTCACGTCCGTTTTGGCATGCTCGCCACCATGTATGTTGCCACAGTATACAAGAAGGCATTGGTCTATCAAAAAACTTTTGATAACTTTTTGTCTCGGGTGTCTCTAGATGCTAGATACCAAAGGACATGCAAATTGGACAAACGGTCTAGGAGGAGTTCGAAAAAGTAAGTATTACGGAAAATTCAAAATGGCGGAAAGGTATTCATGACAGAAATGATGTCATATGGTGCATTCGAATCGGCATGAGCAAACGATCCAAAATATGCAAGAACTGTGTCTCTAGGCCTTACCAGTCAGCAGTTATGAACATGAACATAGATGGATGTTTGGACTGTTGGTGGCGCTAAAGGGTTTGAGCTAGACACACCAAAGTTGCTAGAAAAACTTCTAAGACTTGCCTCAACATGTGTGCCAAATTACATAACTTTCCTACATACGGTTCTATGGGCTGCCATTGACTTCAATGGAAGAAGAGGAAGAATAATAATAATAAATATAGCTGCAAGCAGCCATTCCGGGGTCAAGCCGATCACATGCGCTCAGAACATGTCGCTGATGAACCATACCAAGTTTCGTAGCGATATGGCATTGTTTTTAAAATCTTGTCACCACTAAGTGGCGCTGTCACGAAACGTTGCATGCACCCTCAGGTCATGACTATAATGACATATATCAAGTTTCGTGTCGACACGCATAAGTTTTGCGAAGATACAGCCTCACGTCTGTTTTGGCGTGCTCGCCACCACACAAAATGGCCGTCCGAAAACCGTTTGGTATCGTTTGACTCAACATGCCTCAAGAAGTCTAACAACACATCCTTCATGATTTTAGACTCACGTTTGCAGTAGTTATAAGCAAAAATAGCTGTTTTTATAATCTCGTGGCCACTAGGTGGCGCTGTCACGAAACGTTGCATGCACCCTCAGGTCATGACTATAATGACATATACCAAGTTTCGTGTCGACACGCATAAGTTTTGCAAAGATACAGCCTCTTGTCTGTTTTGGCGTGCTCGCCACCATGTATGTTGCGACGGTTTGGTATCGTTTGACTCAGCATGCCTCAAGGAGTCTAACAACACCTCCTTCATGAATTTAGACTAAAGTTTGCAGTAGATATAAGCGAAAATAGCTGTTTTTAAAATCTCGTGGCCACTAGGTGGCGCTGTCACGAAACGTTGCATGCACCCTCAGGTCATGACTCTAATGACATTTACCAAGTGGTCATGACTATAATGACATATACCAAGTTTCATGTCGACACGCATAAGTTTTGCGAACATTCAGCCTCATGTCTGTTTTGGCGTGCTCGCCGCCATGTAAGTTGCGACGGTTTGGTATCGTTTAACTCAGCATGCCTCAAGGAGTCTAATGACACCTCCTTCATGATTTTGGACTAAAATTTGCAGTAGTTATAAGAGAAAATAGCTGTTTTTAAAATCTCGTGGCCACTAGGTGGCGCTGTCACAAAACGTTGCATACACCTTCAGGTCATGACTATAATGACATATACCAAGTTTTGTGTCGACACGCATAAGTTTTGCGAAGATACGGCCTCATGTCGGTTTTGGCGTGCTCACCATCACACAAAATGGCCGTCTGAAAACCATTTGGTATCCTTTGACTCGGCATGCCTCACGGAGTCTAAAAACACCTACTTAATGATTTTAGACTCACGTTTGCAGTAGTTATAAGCAAAAAGTGCTGTTTTTAAAATCTCGTGGCCACTAGGTGGCGCTGTCACGAAACGTTGCATACACCTTCAGGTCATGACTATAATGACATACACCAAGTTTCGTGTCAACACGCATAAGTTTTTCGAAGATACAGCCTCACGTCTGTTTTGGCGTGCTCACCACCACACAAAATGGCCGTCCGAAAACCGTTTGGTATCGTTTGAGTCGGCATGCCTCAAGGAGTCTAACAACAATCCCTGCATGATGTTAGACTCAAGTTTGCAGTAGTTACAAGCGAAAATAGCTGTTTTTAAAATCTCGTGGCCACTAGGTGGCGCTGTCACGAAACGTTGCAAACACCCTCAGGTCATGACTATAATGACATATACCAAGTTTTGTTTCGACACGCATAAGTTTTGCGAAGATACAGCCTCACGTCTGTTTTGGCGTGCTCGCCACCATGTATGTTGCCACGCTATACGAGAAGGCATTGGTGTATCAAAAAGCTTTTGATAACTTTTTGTCTAGGGTGTCTCTAGATGCTAGATACCAAAGGACATGCAAATCAGACAAACGGTCTAGGAGGAGTTTGACAAAGTATGTATTACGGAAAATTCAAAATGGCGGAAAGGTATTCATGACAGAAATGATGTCATGTGGTACATTCGATTCGGCATGAGCAAAGGATCCACAATATGCAAAAACTGTGTCTCTAGGCCTTACGAATCAGCAGTTATGAACATGAACATAATTGGATGTTTGAACTGTTGGTGGCGCTAAAGGTTTTGAGCTTGACACACCAAAGTTGCTATAGTAACTTCTAAGACTGGCCTCTACATGTTTACCAAATTACATAACTTTCCTACATACGGTCCTATGGACTGCCATTGACTTCAATGGAAGAAGAGGAATAATAATAATAATAATAATAATAAGAAGAAGAAGAAGAAGAAGAAGAAGAAGAAGAAGAAGAAGAAGAAGAAAACCGACAATAACAATAGGTGTCTACGCCCCTTCGGGGCTTGACCCCTAATAATAATAATAATAATAAGAAGAAAACCGACAATAACAATAGGTGTCTACGCCCCTTCGGGGCTTGACCCCTAATAAGAAAACCGACAATAACAATAGGTGTCTATGCCCCTTCGGGGCTTGACCCCTAAATATAGCTGCAAGCAGCCATTCCGGGGTCAAGCCAATCATATGCGCTCAGAACATGTCGCTGATGAACCATACCAAGTTTCATAGCGATATGGCAATGTTTTTAATATCTCGTTGCCACTAGATGGCGCTGTCACGAAATGTTGCATGCACCCTCAGGTCATGACTATACTGACATATACCAGGTGTCGTGTTGACATGCATAAGTTTTGCAAAGATACAGCCTCACGTCTCTTTTGGCATGCTCGCCACCATGTATGTTGCCATGGTTTGGTATCGTTTGACTCGGCATGCCTCGAGTAGTCTAACAACACCTCCTTCATGATTTTAGACTAAGGTTTGCAGTAGTTATAAGCGAAAATAGCTGATTTTAAAATCTCGTTGCCACTAGGTGGCGCTGTCACGAAACGTTGCATGCACCCTCAGGTCATGACTATAATGACATATACCAAGTTTCATGTCGACACGCATAAGTTTTGCGAAGATACAGCCTCACGTCTGTTTTGGCGTGCTCACCACCACACAAAATGGCCATCCGAAAACCGTTTGGTTTCATTTGACTCAGCATACCTCAAGGAGTCTAACAACACTCCCTGCATGATGTTAGACTCAAGTTTGCAGTAGTTATAAGTGAAAATAGCTATTTTTCAAATCTTGTGGCCACTAGGTGGCGCTGTCACGAAACGTTGCATGCGCCCTCAGGTCATGACTATAATGACATATAGCAAGTTTCATGTCGACACGCATAAGTTTTGCGAAGATACGTCCTCAGGTCCGTTTTGGCGTGCTCGCCACCATGTATGTTGCCACGGTATACGAGAAGGCATTGGTCTATCAAAAAGCTTTTGATAACTTTTTGTCTCGGGTGTCTCTAGATGCTAGATACCAAAGGACATGCAAATCGGACAAACGGTCTAGGAGGAGTTCGAAAAATTAGGTTTTACGGAAAATTCAAAATGGCGGAAAGGTATTCATGACAGAAATTATGTCATATGGTGCATTCGAATCGGCATGAGCAAAAGATCCAAAATATTCAAGAACTTTGTCTCTAGGCCTTACGAGTCAGCAGTTATGAACATGAACATAATTGGATTTTGGACTGTTGGTGGCACTAAAGGGTTTGAGCTAGACACACCAAAGTTGCTAGAGTAACTTCGAAGACTGGCCTCTACATGTGTGCCAAATTACATAACTTTCCTACCTACGGTTCTATGGGCTGCATTTGACTTCAATGGAAGAAGAGGAAGAATAATAATAATAATAATAATAAGAAAACCGACAATAACAATAGGTGTCTACGCCCCTTCGGGGCTTGACCCCTAAATATAGCTGCAAGCAGCAATACCGGGGTCAAGCTGATCACATGCGCTCAAAACATGTCGCTGATGAACCATAACAAGTTTCGTAGCAATATGGCACTGTTTTTAAAATCTTGTGACCACTAGGTGGCGCTGTCACGAAATGTTGCATGCACCCTCAGGTCATGACTAATAATAATAATAATAGTAATAATAATAATAATAGTAATAATAATAAGAAGAAGAAGAAGAACAAGAACAAGAAGAAGAAGACGGTTCTATGGGCTGCGATTGACTTCAATGGAAGAAGAGGAATTATAATAATAATAATAATAATAATAATAATAATAATAAGAAGAAGAAGAAGAAGAAGAAGAAGAAGAAGAAGAAGAAGAAGAAGAAGAAGAAGAAGAAGAAGAAGAAGAAGAAGAAAACCGACAATAACAATAGGTGTCTACGCCCCTTCGGGGCTTGACCCCTAATAAAATCCAAGTTTAAAGGTTTTGAGAATGTTCAACATCCGTAAATATTTTATTGTTTATATTTGTTTTGTTTTCTTTAGGAATCCTGCAAGCACTTTATTTTTCATTGATATTAAGCAGATATAATTCTTTTGTTCAGATCAAAATGTTAGGACACTGCATGCTACAATTGTAAACTGAAACTGTGAAGCTTTAAAGGCAGGGTCGAAAAATATATATATGGTCTGTTTATAACAGCTAACATTTAATACATTTAATTTAACACATTTAATACATTTAAGAAATCCTGCAAGCACTTTATTTTTCCCCCTTTATTCATACTGCACATAAAGTGGTTCAATCATATTGAATGTTACAGGGGCTAATTAATGCAAATGCAGTTCCCACTGTGTTCTGTTTAAATAAGAATTTTTTTTTTTGCTAAGGTTTGCATATGGTGGTGTTCTTGACAGCTTCCCTAAAACTTTATCCTATAATTAAAATAAGAAATATCCCAATATATCACCTTGCTTACAATATCGTAATGTATCGCAACATATCGTATCGCAACCCCGTATCGTGATACGTATCATATCGCCAGATTCTTGCCAATACACAGCCCTAGTCGAAAGTCTTGTCAGGGCATGATTAATAACATGAAAATAACTAACAAAAAAAAGTAATATATCACTTACTACTAATAAACCTGATAATAAATTGTTACCTTGCCGTTAATCATCAGTTATGTCCTACTTTTAGATTTTTTTTAATTCAAAATCATCGATTTGACTTTGAGAATGATCTCGGCTCCACACCTCAAACCCCTGTGACTTTATAGTGCAGAAATGATCTTTCTAGCACGTCAGGGTTCTACTGATGTTGAGCACACTTTTTTTTATTCCTTGGGAAAGGGAAAAATAAACTAGTTTGTTGCTAATAGTATTGGTGTTTATGGTTCCAGTTTCGGCCAGTTTGGGCCAGCGTGAACACAAGGCATGGTTTCCTCAGCTGAGAGCAATGTCTCACCCAGGTATGAGAATTTCTTCATTAATGAAAGCACACAGACATCAGAGGGCAAGGTGGGTTTGTGTATGTGGACATGGGAGGAGCGCGAAAGATCGGTAAACAGAGTGCTTCTCGGTGATGGGCCGAACCAGACTTGAGGACTTGTTTTTGGCAACGAGGTTCAGTAAATCACCCAGGGTTCATAGGAGCGTGGCTGAAATGGTGCAGATGATCAAACAGTCATCACTGGGTCTAGATGGAGTTGTGTCTCTGCCACCACAAAACACTTTATAACCTGTACTGTCTACCAAACATCTACAATTCTACACTGAACAACATGATTCAGCAACCCAGGACTTTATCCTGACTGAGTGGATTTCTTATCACTCCATCATAGACCGTTTTAGAGAAGACTGCTCAATTTGAACCACCCATTTTTAGAAACGAATGGATTTTACTCAAAAAAAAAAAGTTCCCCACTGAATCTTTGTTTTTAACATTTTGTAGCATAAACATTTCCAACTCAACAAAACACATCAGGTTACAATTATACAGATACAACTGTTATCTAAAAATATCATAAAATTGGGACCAAACATATAATCACAACTGCTCTGACCAAACAGGAAGCGTACAGTAACTAAATTCACCAATCTTTACCCCTGGGATGAGCAGAAATGCAGCTCAGTGTCTCAGAACGCACAACATGACAAAGCAGTAGTCCATATTGAGTTACACTACAGACTGAAGCTAGGGATGTTGCATATGCTACCATATTGTGACCCCAGACTTGTAACTCTAACCCCCAGCCCTGACTCTACCCTTTTGTTAATCGTAATTAATTGCCGGCGACCCGGGTTTGATTCCTAGGCAGGGATCTAGTCCTGCACTAAAAGAGTTAATGCTTAGTACTGGTCTCAAGCCTGGATAAAACGGACAATCAAAAAAAACTATCATATTAGTAATTATTTTTATTCCCTTCTCATCAGATTTAAAAAGCCATTTCAATTCCTAATTTGAAAGATTAAGTCATTAGTCCATTTCAGGTACATGGATCTACTTTCCTATAAAAGTAGATGGGGCCTTCAGAAGGTATCAGAATATTCAGATTTCTGTTTGTAGATGTTTATCAAATACCAGTTGGGAGTGTTTGAGCTGCTTAAAGAAGGTAGAGGATGAGTTTAGACTTCCTGCTGACTCCATAGTACTTCTTCAGTGTTTATGTTACAAATGATGAAGATACTGTGTGTGATTAGAAACACAGACCTCCCAGAGCTGAACCCTATACAGTGTCACCCAGATGAGGATGAGGTTCACTTCTGAGTTTGGTTCCTTTCAAGGTTTCTTCCTCATATCATCTCAAGGAGAATTTCCTCAACACCTAAGCACCACCTCATACTTGATCGTTAGAAATAAATGTTAGAGATAAATATTAATTTAATTTTAAACTTTATTTTTGTGTGATAAAAATAAATTGAATTAAATGAATAAATGGTCGGCTGTATATTTGTATATTGACTTCTGGGGTTTTCATTCTGTCTGCCAGCATTCAATACAAAATGAGCAATAATATTCCATATTCCATAAGTACAGGCTGGAGGGAAATGTCTGTTCACTCTGCCACAGTTCACACTGTTAATAATATCAGTCATTTTTGTTCTGCCTTCTTTTCCCAGAGAGACCTCCTGTTCACACAGCTTCCCTGTCCCAGATGTCTGTCATGTTGTTTCTTCAGCTCTGTTTGCCTGTGGCTCTTCAACCCTGTGGGCTTCATTTGCACCCTTGTGTGGACTCCTCAATCACAGACTCTGAGCTGTATCCACTGAAGCACTGACAGCACCGTCCCTCACACACACTACTGCAACATGGAAACTTATAGAATGCCTTAAACCTGAGCTCTACCCTGTGGTCTAATGTTCATTACACACTTCACTGTCATTCAGAACATCAGCAGCAATGAAAGGTTCTTTGTATACCTTGTCTAGGGTCTTGGAGATTCTCTCTCTCTCTCTCTCTCTCTCTCTCTCTCTCTCTCTCTCTCTCTCTATATATATATATATATATATATATATATATATATATATATATATATATATATATATATATATATATATATACACACACATACATACATACAGTATATATCACATGCATTGTGTGTGTGTGGGTGTGCGCCCGTAAAAGAAAAAAAGGCTCAATAAGCATCATTGACATTAAAATTGCATTTGACGTGACATGACGTGACATACGGCTCAGAATTTGTTCTCAGCATTTAACCCATCAAAAGTGCACACACAGCAGTGAACACACACCCGGAGCAGTGGGCAGCCATTTATGCTGCGGCGCCCGGGGAGCAGTTGGGGGGTTTTCTAAAGCTTTAGTAAATTAAAGTCTGTCTTTTGCTTTACTTTTACTTTTGATCTTTGATGCTATTTGATGAAGATTAATATATATATTTTTTTCCAGAATCACACCGAGCTGTAAATTCTAGCAAAGTGGTGTGAAAAAGGCCTGTCGTGTAAGGCTTGGAGCTCTTATCCAGCACTCTGTCTGTACTACCTGCAGCGTCGCTTCTTCACATCTAACGGATTTCACTCGACACAGCCGTAATGTCTTAGTGCTGATTTTGTGCACACAGAAAGCCACAGTCCCTTTTCTGGATTTCTCAATTTACAGAGATGATCATGTGAAGTATTTCAACATGTAAACAAACCTGTATTTCTAGAGAAATGCAATATTCAAATATAATAGAAGTAATGATGATAAGAAATATTGAGAATTCTGAAGTCGTATAATTTAACATCGTTATCAAAAAACAGCAAAAATACTTTTTTTTAGGTCACGTGATAATATTTGCAATTGCACTTATAATTGGTAATAATTGTATCTGACATAAATGTAAAAAAACTACTTTGTATTTGTGATATAAATTATATAACAAATAAATATATATCTCTTATGAATATATATGAATCTTCTATAGACTCAGAAGCACCTCAACTGCATAGAGAAGGATCTTTGTCCAAAACATTGTTTCTCTATGACACTAATAAATATCTTCATCTTCATCTTTAAACTTTTTATATAAATTATTCATATTTTTTCTTTTATTGTGACCAAAAACTCTCCTTTGCATGAGCTGCCTGTTTAAAGGCTCTACAGAATCAGCTTATTGTGGTTCAACTCAAAACATGTCATCAAACTTCTCCAAAGGAGTCATTTGGGCTTCAGAGCCAAGCTTCAAATCACTCTTTAGTCAGGTATGGCCATGAAGTCATCCAGGCCATGAAGCAGCGAAACATCACAATGCTGTCACACTACTATTATATTAGCACAATGTTCTTATTGTGGAAAGTATGTTTGCTTTACGCCGTCTTCCAAAATGTTCCACTTTTGACTCATCGGACAGCAGAACATTACAGTTTTGAGGGTCATCAAGGTGAGACCTAATCTGATGTGTGCAAGGCTTGAAGTTTCTTGTGTTTCCTGGACCAGTGTCAGTGTGCTCTTGGAGGAATACTGGTAAGAAGAGCAGATCTGCGACTCCTACTGTAGCTCCACGGAGGTACGGAGACTTAAACACGGCTTTGGAAACCTCTCTTCCAGAATACACTTCACTAGTGTAGTGATACCTTTCAGTAACTTCACAATGCTGGAAAGCTGAATGAACATCATTGGTGTGTTTAATCTAATTGGATAGATGATGTATATAGTTTATATATTATAGTGATTTTATATCTGTGAACCAAGATAATACACAGATATAAAGATAGCGATGTAAACTGGGGTAAGCAATGAATTGTCGGTTACATTTGTAAATTCTAAGGCTTTTCTATTACTTTTTCACACAGGGCCAGTTTGTGAATTAAGAACTGCATTGTGTTTATTGACGTGTGTGTGTGTGTGTGTGTGTGTGTACATATTTAGAACTGTGTAGAAAAAGAAAAAATGAAGAGCCAGGTATTTGAGAAAACAAAAAATTAATTTAATATTAAAAAGACATAAATAAATCTTACAGCAAACAAGTACAAACAGATAGGTATGTACAAGGCACTTCTGTGTGTAAGGTACAGGACATACCCTTGTATATTAGCAGAAAGGATAAAAGACATGTTTCTGTCTTCTTCACGAGTACATCAACACTTTCTGAATATTTTAGATTTATATTCTATATGACCAACCATGAGCATTGACATTAACTTAAATTTATTTACAGACATTTACATTTATTCAGTCAACAACAACATTTGGTCTTATTAATCTTATAGTTCCAGGAGCTCCGTCATTGGTCCCAAATGACAGTAAAGTTTCTATTATTTCTATAAAATAATTACCGTTTTTAAGAACAATATATTTGGGTCATGTATTTATTTTAGCATTCTAAAATGAGAAAGTAATTTCCCCAAACTGCAAAACATCTCTCTCTCTCTTCTGGATCTTCTAACCTGCATTAGAACAACCCGTTAATCACCATTCGGAGATCTTAATCCTATCCTATCTCTAGAACATCAAGAGCAAGTCTCTTGAGCCCCAGTCAGTTCTCAGTAGCTCTGTGCTACAGGTGCCCAGGAAGCTGTAAGTCTGGCAATGGAGGTTTCAAACTGGGCATCGGCCACTCCCGCCTCGGTCATGCTTGGATCGTACATGGACGACGGAGAAGAGACGGGTAGAGAAGAGGTCAGACCTGAGTAAGACACGGAGGAACCTCGCAGGAACTGAGAGGTTAGACCCCCAGCAATGGAGCCTGAGGCCGAGCCAGACGGTGTGAGGGCTGTCCCTGCCACAGACCATAAGCTGGGGTACTGGCTGTGAACACACAAGAGGATACAGGTCTTAGCTGATCACTAAGTAAAAGTTATGTGATTAAAATGAGTCTAAAAAGGAAACTGGAAGTCTGTATTTGTGGACTGACCTTGTGTTGGAGGTGGTGTTGGTGGTATGAGTGAGCGTGCCCATTCCACTAGAATTAGGGATTTGCAAGGTTGACCAATTATCATGGGCTGGAATACCCCCTGAAGAGCTGTCCATGTAATTGTCTAGAAGTATCATAAAAGATTGTCAGCACTTTATCCAGAGAAATTATAAATCACATCTAGAATTTAAACCACAGGAAACCTTAAACTAACTATTACTCTCTTTAGTACTGAAACTCGTTCACTTCACTTTATAGGGTATGAATAAACTTACTGTTGTTAGTGTTGCGATGAGGGTAATGGCTTGGGTAAGGAGATGCTCGGTGGCTCCGCAGGCTGGAATATCTCTCACAATAAGAGCTGGAGGAGTGACCTGGTGACTGAGTGAACTGTGGTGGGCTATTGCTGGGACAGATGGGGCCATTACTGGGCAAAAACCAGCCACCAACTGTAAGGGTAGAAAGTTAAGTCATGACGAATTCTTGTACTGAATAGATTTGGGTGTATTACTGATAAGAGTACTTACTCTGTGAGTAGCCAGACTGCTGATTGTCACTGCTTTGATCTTGGGACTCCCGGTGGTCACTCCTGAGAGCGTGAAGAAAAATACTAAATGAGGAGTTCTATTTTCATGTCATATTCGAGTACTACAGCTATTAAGAGTTACAGCTCATCTCGCTTTAATATACACACACCTCTCTTTAGCATCCAAGAAGGCCTTAGCAAACGGGTTGTGTTTGATCTTCAGTGCTGTAATCTGAAGAAGGAAACAATGATGCATTAAGAAACAAAGAATACAGAGCACAGAGGAAGATTTCTTTAGTTGGGAAAACTAGGGTTGTGCTATATACCTCTTCGTTTTGGTAGGCAGTCACTGCTATGAACTGAGTCTCTGGGAAAGACTGGCTGCTGATCATTTTCTGGATGCCGCCCACCTTCACGATGTGGATCCTCGGCTCATACTTGTGCAGAGAGTTCAGCATGATCTACAGAAAGGTGAGGAGACTCAAATGTAAGGTCATGTAGCTATGATAAAACAAATATGAAGATATCACAGGGTCAAGTATCACAAGTCAGATAAATAAATCACCAAGCCATCTTTAAAAAGGGAATTGGGGCTGGGCCTCACCTGTCCTCCTCCATTGAGTTTGTTGGACAGTTTGACTTTGCTGAAGGAGACCGGTGCTTTCATCCAGTGGGCTCCAAAGTTGGGTGAATCTGGGTGGATGTACACACAGCTGGGGCTCTGAGGCTCAGGCTTTCCGCCCGGTACCCACTCTCCGTTCACATACTTCCAGCGGTTATTATCTGCAGCCACAAAGTCCAGCAGCACCGAATACATAGCATTGGGGTCCAGACCGCTAACACTGGCCCTCAGAACAGGGAACATCCGTCTGGAAACACAACAAAACACACACCGACACTGAAACACACACAACTTTACAACTTCACAAACACTAAGAAATGTTCTCTTTTTTGTGAGTCAGTTTTTATAATACTAGGCTAAGGTTAATAACACAAGTCTAAAGTTAAGGTTCACATCCCAACAAACATGTTTGTTTGCTCTGTCGAACAAAAGTTGTACTGACCTTCCAGTCTTTGTGACAATCATTTCATTAGTTAACTCTTTAAATTTGCTCCACAGCTCTGCGTCCTCCAGGGTGAGTTTAATGTCCCTCTCGGACGTGTCTCCTTTTTCAGTCCCTTTGTGAAACTCGCTCTCCACTGCGCTCAGGAGATGCTCCAGTCTCTGGTCGGGAGTGGAACAACTCATAGTCATTGTAGGGCAAACAACACAAGCAAATACACCAACAGCACAAAAAAAAAAACCCGGCTCTACTTTGTAATAAGTGCCTGTACTACGGTACTGAGCTCGAATCCCGGCGCTTTGACAGCAAACTTCTGCTTTATTTACGCACTGAAGCGCAATTTAAAAGGCCACCGGAGACCGCATGCTGTTCCAGTGGGTGGGGCATAATCACAGAGGCCACGCCCCCGATTCTTAACAATGGCCTAAATGTTTACAAGCTTATTTACTACTGGACAGGATTTCACCTATACACACACACACACACACACACACACACACACACACACACACAGACACACACATATATATATATATATATAAAACGTATTTATATATACACACACACAAATATATATAACGGATATATGTATAATTATTTTTATCATCACATGTGGTTAGTTCATGATTGGTGGCTCTGCCTTTCTCATTAACTAGTCTTACAGCTTCACAGTGAGATAAAATCATAAGTTTTTTTCTTTTTAAAAAAAAACATTCCTATTTTCATAATGGTTTGTAAATGGGTTTCAATTCAAATCAAACAGATCACGACGCTTTACAGTCGACTGTGAGAAGGAAAACTTCCTGAGATGAAATAAACAACAGCACTTCAGACTGCAAGCTGTCCTCATCCTGGGTCTAACACTGGGTTAGTATAGAAATATATATTATATATATATATAAATAAAGCAAAATAAATCAAATAGACTACAGACTTAAGCAAGGATCCGTGTGTTTATTCTTCACTCCGAACATCAGGGACGTTTTTCACAATTTTTCAGCTTTCTTTTTTTTATTTCAAGACTCCAGATCCATCGCCTTAAAATGCACCCTTGATTTAGTTTTCTTGATATTCGTAGGCTTAAAGGATTATCTTTCTTAAAAAACAGTAAAAGGAAGACACCCCATTGGAAGCAGCCTTATCAGTCAGTTGTTTATTTGTGCAAGTGATGTTAATCTTTTGTTGTCCCAAATACACGTGTGAACTCCTTTGTGTTTGACTCTGTGCTTCTGTACTTGGTGAAGTGTGGATTGCTCGGGAGTGAAACTCTTAACCGGCCACCATCTGCAGACCTTCCACTGACACAAGTCCTGCTCCATACTTACAGAGTCACACATCACAGTGGACTAATTCTGTAGCCCTGAAGCATGTCACATACCAAGCTGTTATTAATTAAGTCTATAACAGCTGTCAGTCAATCAGATTTTACCACTATAGCTCAATACTAGTGGGAGATAAATATATTCTTCATATTCCTGGAGCAAGGTGCATTATATCCTTATTCACTCCTGTCTCTATATCTTTTTATCTCAGCCTCTGTCTCGCCCGTAGACATTACTCGAATGTAAAGGTCTCAGAGCTGCTCTGTGGAGTGTGACTTCTTTACTGAGCCACTTCCTCATATTGCACTCCTCAGAGGCTGTAAAGGCATAGGAGCTCCCTCACACTTTTCCATGCTAAGGATTCAATTCAATCTTTTGTGCTTTGTGTTTCAAGAACAATTCAAGAATTCTGAACTTTACCTGCTGAGGATACTCAAAAAGAGCTAATAATGATAAAGTACTAGAATAAATGCTGATCGCTGAGTTTACACACGTCTGAGAGTCTGGATATTGAAGTAACTCCTTACTAACCAGCTTGATCTTTGGAAAATCATTTTGTAACCTGAGATCATTTCAAGCTTTTGATACACACAATAACAAGAGATATTTCCCTCCAGTGAGTTGTGTCCTGTACACGTTAACATCTACACACGTTGTTCACTTCCACTCGGTTGTATGAGCCTCACATTGGCTGGACTGCTTACTCATGACAAGCTGCTCTTGGTGAGAAAGAGAGAGCATGTTCACTTTGGGTGTGTATGGGGTTAAGAGATGCTGCTTTGCCCTGGCACAAGCACTCTCTCACCACAGTGAGAAATATTACAGAGGCCTGGTGCTCCACAAAGAAACGGTTATAAGGGAGGATGCATATTTTCCACTTCTCGCTGTCCTAAATAAGTAAACAGTGAGAGATGACTCAGGCCTGGGAAGAGGACACACACACACACACACACACACACACACACACAGCACAAGCATCTTTACCCAAAAGCTCAGACAAAAGATTTATCCATTACACACTACACAGGATTTTATTAAAACTAATACACAGGTTTTGTTTCTTTTTTGTCTTTATTATATAAATAACTACTGAACTACAATTATATTTTGAAATATAAAAAGAAAAGAGGCTGCTTTAGCACAGGGAAAAGAGCGTAGTCCATATCAGACCCGAAGGAACTCAATTCCTTACTTCCCCCTACAGACACACACACACACACACACACACACTCACACACACACAAACACACACACAGACTCCCCTTGCTCTTAACCAGATGTGGATTGAGCCCCGAGATGCGTCTGTCACTGCTGCATTTCCACTTCAAGTTCAGGAAATCTAAACTTTCCTCTCCTAATCACCAGGGCTTTGAAAATGATAAAAAGAATCTGCAGGGTCAGTAATTGTTCCCTGCTCCCTCCCTTCTCTGCTTCTGTCCTCAACAATAGTGCCAGGGCCTTTGGGATGCTAATGAATAGAAGAGGACTCTATGATCAACTTTATCCTGTAGAGTCAGAGGAAAGAGACGTGACGTGACGTCTTCAGTGCTCTAAACACTACTGAAAGAAATAAAATATCATCTAATTATATGATGTCAGAGCTTGTAACAATACAAATAATAAATGTTTGTATTTCTGTCTTGTTGTTAGATGTAAGAATATAGAATTTTTTTTAATATAGAGAATATCAAATAAAACACTACACTAACACCTAATATAATATGTCTAACTCCATCAAACGGTTTAATTAGTCTCTTCTTGTCCTCTCAGCTGCCCGAGCCTGAACGTTGTCTTAGTGAGATGTTTGTGTGCATCTGTAGGTTTCATGTTTTGTGGTGCAAATATATACAGCTGAAGTCAGCAGTCACCACTGTGTGAGAAAACACAATTAAACACAGAGCTTGTAGCAACCAGCTGCAGCAGCAGTGCAGAAGTGCCTTCAGACTGGATTCAGAAACAGAGGGTGATGAGATGGAAAGAGGAGATTCAGATCAAATACATCTTATGCTAATTGAGATTATGTTTTGGGGTAGAGAGAGAGAGAGAGAGAGAGAGAGAGAGAGAGAGAGAGAGAGAGAGAGAGAGAGCTCCTGTAATGTTTCACTAATTAATAAATAAAATATCTTGCAGTTTCAGAACTTCAGTGTCACACTAAAAGCAACTAAATGCATATCATCTTGTGCTCTTCACACACACACACACACACACACACACACACACACACACACACACACACACACACACACACACACACACACACACACACACACATCAGTTGCTCCCAGGTGTAAAATAACCTTGAGGTTGGTCAGGGACACTTCTATCACTTTGGGAGGTTAAACCTAAAAACCCAGACATGATTCCCATCTGCCTCGAATTCATCCAGGCCATTACACTGAAGGTCTACCTGGTTATGATCCCAATGAAGTTCCATGACCATAATAAAAGGACAAACAAAAGAGCTAGGGCTTTAACCAGGGCTCCATTTACTGCATTCTCACGCCAGGAGCTGGGGCTCACCGGGGCCTGTTACCTGCATGGAACTGGGTCTGACTCATGTCTTCATCTCCATCAATAAACACCCCCCCCCCCCACTCACACACACACACACACACACACACACACACACACACACACACACACACACACACCCCCCAATTACCCAACAGCACCCTCTGTTTTTCCTGTAGGCTTCTACCAGCACTGCTGTGGTCCAGGTGTACAAACACTAAATGCTCAGTACAGATCAAAGCCACTCATTAAAGGACAATGGATACAGCCCACTCCTGGATCTTTTACCACAGCCATAGGTCCATAATTCCACCCCACCTCCACCCCTGATATGAGTTACTGCCATCTACAGGTTGGATTAGTCATTATATTTGTACTAAGAAAACAGTACTGGAGCTCAGAAAGTAGTTAAAAAACACCCTCCTGAAATTGCCTCCATTTGAGAACTTTTAAACTATTAAAAATCTATACAGCATATTATTATTATTATTATTATTATTATTATTATTATTATTATTATTATTATTATTATTATTAAATAGTTCCCAGTAAATCCTCCATGATGGACATTTGTTGTGGTAACTACAGGATACATTTCACACCGCAGTGTCTAATGAAAAAATAAATCCAGGCCCCGATCAGCTGAAGTGAGCAGATGGAAATGATAAACTGGATAAATGAGTCAGACGTCTGATTTATACAGGAGTTTTATCACATACAAGTGTGATTCTGAGTTCATCTCTCTCTTTGTGTGTGTGTGTGTGTGTGTGTGTGTGTGTATGTGTGTGTGTTCTGCTACATATATATTTACATAGTTGGAGATTATTTGGTTACCTTAATTCTGCAGAAATGACAGTATCTTAGACAAAACCCCAGAACAGAGCAGTTGTTCACTCCTCATGTGAATATGTGCAATAACTGTATTCTAATAACAACGGTAAGGTTTAGTTCTGACCCGAGATTCACTCAGCGTCTCTAAGTAGGTGATTTTTAATCTGGATCACTCATTCAGAATAAATGCTGTGATGGTTAGCAGAAGGACTTCCATTGAAGGTCCATGTAACTGTGCTAGTCCTGTAGTTAAAGGACAGCTTTAAACAGACAGCAGAACCATGAGAACCACATGACTCTGCTACATGATTTTCTGTAAGTCCTGGGAAAGCTGTGCTCAGGCCTGGCAGTTCTACTGGTGCTTGTGGTGGTCTTTGATGGATCCTAGCTCTTTGTAGTCATCGTGAAGAAGGCTTGTTAGTCAGTAAAAGTGACGAGTAAATGGCTCCTTGGCAGGAAGCTGTTTACATGGTGACGCTTAACCTGCCTGTAGCCCCCATTGTCTGCGGCCCTATCGCCTACTTCATTAGCATTTCCATAAGAAAGGAGAAGTAATTACACCTTTTCTTCTGATGTTCCTTCATCTTCAGACCCCTTACATGTTCCTCTGAGCTCTTTCCATTCTCGGCTGATCCCAAAACTTTATAGGTGTCGGTGTTGCCGAATTTAAATGTTTATAATTTAACATTTATTATTTGGATAAATCATTTTATTGATCATGGATCATTTATCTAATATTTCTAATTATGAGAATCTTTGTTTCTGTCTTAAAAAAATACTTGAAAGAAATAAAATGATTTCAAACAGAAGATAGTTATGTAAAATGATAGAAACTATGTCTGGTTCAGTCACTAGATCTCAGCCGTGTCATTTGGAGCTCATTAGGTTAACAGGATACGTCTGATATTATAGCTAAAGATCCTCCAGTGTGTTTACTGTATGTACAGCACTTTTATTGACTTCCAATGATATAATAGTCTTTTTTTAATTAAATGTGAATCTATATACTCAGTGCTACTGCACTCATGTACTGCACTACATCACCTGTATCATGATAAGAGTTTACAGTCACTTCTTTATCCACAATCTTTCACATGCACAGTGTAAGTACAGTAAGTGTGTGTGTGTGTGTGTGTGTGTGTGTGTGTGTGTGTGTGTGTGTGTGTGTGTGTGTACATTAGAGTAGCTGTGAGTAAGCAGAAGTCGGCACTTACAGGCTGGTCATTAAGAAATTAGGCTTAGAAGGATGAGCAGTCTAACACCGTGTGGAGGAAAGCAGGAAGAGAGGGATCGCTCCCCGCCCCTCTCTTAAACGTCTGCCTCTCTTTGAACTGAAAGCGTGAGAAGGGCTGAGAGAAGGTCAGGAGGCTGTGGACCTATGCAGAGAAAACAATCAAGAGCCTCCTAATTCCATCAAGCTCACAGCATGCATGCATACAAACACACCACAACAAGTGTGTTTCCTCACTCTCACACTGGGATACCTGCCACCCAACCAGGTGGGCAAACACACCCTGAGCCCACTGAACTCTTTTCCTGTCAGGATGTGCAAGGTGTTGCTGAATCTCTAATCTCTATTCGTCTCTCAATGAGTTCAAAAGAGAAATTCACATGAGACACAGAAGTGAAGGGCTTTAGTATAAGAAAAAATCAGGGGGAATGATAGAATACATTAATGCTGGCTCCCTAGGTTACATACTTACGATACCATGAGTTTAAAACATTTGTTCAAAGTTACAATGAAAAAGTGTCTTTTTTTTTTAAATGCAAAAGATAGGAAAAGAAGTGCTAGTTGAACTGTTTCCTGAATAAGTAGGTCTTCAACCACCGCTTGAAAATTTCCAGTGTCTCAGCTGTCCGGACCTCTAGGGGAAGTTCATTCCACCACCTTGATGCCAGAACAGAGAAGAGTCTTGTAGTATATTTGCCTCTTACCCTGAGAGATGGTGGAACCAGTCGAGCAGTGCTGGTAGATCGGAGGGTGTGGGGTACAGTGCGAGGAGTGAAGAGGGCTTTTAGGTAAGAGGGAGCTGGTCAATTTTTGTAGGCCAGCATCAGTGTTTTGAATCTGATGCGAGCAGCTACCGGTAGCCAGTAGATGGATCGCAGCAGCGGGGTGGTATGCGAGAACTTTGGCAGGTTGAAAAAAAGCCGAGCATCTGCACATAAATATGTGTGTGTGTGTGTGTGTGTGTGTGCGTGCGTGTGTGTGTGTGTGTGTGTATGTATGTGTGTGTGCGTGTGTGTGTGTGTATACCCCCCACAGTGAGTTTAGCTGCCTTACCTATTACCCTTGGCCCCATGTGGATGAGTACAAAAGCAGGAGGATGTATCTTGCGTCTGGTCTATTGTTAAAGGGAGAGTCAGTGAGACTGGGTCTGTACACAGCTCCTGTCAGCCTGTGACCTAAGTTAAACACCTCCCATCATACTGATCTGTTTGCTTTTCCTAATGGTTCTAAGTGAACACAACAAAGTGAAGAAATATGTCACATAGTCAAATAGCCAAATAGTTTCATACAGATTTTGAAACACACTAATTTGTGTCAGTTTAACTAACCATCCACGATTTCCCTGTAAAACAGACTAGAGGCACATCACACCTTAGCAATGATTTCTGCCTGATCCTCATAAAATAGTAATAACATATTTACAGTGACTCTTAAATGCGTTGAAATCATAAACTAGACACCAGCAGTTATGTTCTCACTATTTAATTTCTTATTAAGCAAAATAAAAGGACAAAATTAACCCATAAGCCTCACAGATCCTGGCTTTTCTTCCCCCTGCCTGGTTAGCATTAGCGGGCTAGCTTGAAGAGACAACTCTAGGCAGCACTCTAGCAGGTGTGTCAAAAGTGTTGAGACATTAAAGATGGCTTCTTTATCCCACAGCTCATGTAGCGAAATACAGCCAGTGGTTTTCAGATGTAAATCTTATAATGTTCACCTTCATCCCAGCAGAACCGCTCCATTTCTTTCTCACAGGTACACTGGTGCAAAACACATGCTCTGTTCACCATTTAGAAACTCTTTATATATCTACATTCGTAACATAGAAGTGTGAAAAAAAGTCCAAACTTTTATTGTTTTTTTTTTCTGCATGGACGGATCATCAGAAGTGACTGACTGTTGATCAGCACCCTATTTAACCAGGGTGTGTGAGTAAATGATGGCATGAGGTACATTCAGGTTTGTATCTCAGATGCAGAACTTCGAAGTCCTTTTCAGTGTTTGGTGACATCTCCATTGATCCTCCTGTGTCTCTGTTCAAACAGCCTTAAGAACACAACAAAGCCTGTTAAACACATCTGTACAAATGATGACCTTCATTGGACCTGAGACTCAAATTAAAAATTTGGGATTTTCTTTTCAAATTCTCAGGAAATAAACCGAATATTTCCGATTTTGGAAAAAAATAATACAAAGAAAGTATAAATGTTCAGTATCTTGAATATTCAGTGTTCACCTGCAATATCCTTGGAGTTCAACCCTCACAGAAGACGAGTCAACTTTTCTCGTCAGTTAATTTGTAATCTTTGAATTAAAACGAAATAGATTACAGTATCGAAGTGTTTTCACTCGTGATTTCAGACTTTTGGAGTTCACTGTATCTGTACACCAATGTTTCACCATTTTGATAAAAGTGTCTTTCACCATTTAGAAGCCAGAAGCCTTGAAGTCTTTATTATCACCACATATACATTACAGCACAGTGGAATTCTTTTCTTCACATACCCCAACTGAGGAGGTTGGGGTCAGAGTGCAGGGGCAGCTATGATACAGCACCCCTGGAGCAGGGAGGGTCGAGGGCTGTGCTGGGCCTTGAATCCCGATCCTCCGATCCTCTGATCAACAACCCAGAGCCTTAACCAATTGAGCCACCACTCAATATACACCATTTTGTATTATGAGTGAATCAGAGGTGACGGTGAGGATATCAGGAGGAAATGTCAACATCTTATCTCTGGCTTTAAGATCTGTGTTTGTGAAAGTGTTATTTTGTGATAACCTGCAAAACGTTTCTACATCAATCACCACAACATTTGTACACATTCACTACATAAAGGAAAGGTTTAAAACACTTATTAAACTTATTCTCCAGAAAGAATCTCATTCTATTTTTGCCCATAGAATTTATTCATCTTTAATTATTTACTAAAAACTGCATTTGATTTAAGGAAATGTTGTTTACTGAAGTGAGATCAAGAACATGCTGGACCGTTTCAGTAGAGTCCTCAGATTTATCATGTTGGTTTAAATGTAGGGTCTCAGATTTTTGAGAAATGCTTCAGAAAACTGAGTCAGGCCGAATAATAAACAAAAATCAAAACAAATGTGTAGCCAATTAGCAGAAAGGGGCGGGGCTTGTCAATATGCGGCGGAGAGAGTGTTCAGTGCGCATGTGTGACATTAGCAGAAAGTGATTTTAACATTTACATGGAGGATAAAAACAAAGAAAGAAACCGAAGAAAGGCTTACGATAAGGCAAGAAGTAGGACCCTTGTTAATATAGGATCAGCTTTCCAGCGCTGGAGAGAACTGAAGGAGCGGGAAGTTGGCCGCATATTCACAGAATGGAGTCAATAACCCCAGAGCTAAACGCTGTTACTACACAAATAACACCTCTTTACTATCGTAGTAATGTAGAGAGGCAGCTACAACTGCATTTTGCTAGTAACAGCGTTTAGCTCTGGAGTTATTGACTCAGGAAATTCAACTTTACTTAAGACGCCGAGGCGCTTTTTTCCTTCTCGATAGGTGAGTAATGTTGGTTTTGCTTTGTTTCACAGAACTAATATATGCTGTACTTTGCATGATTATGCATGTGTGTCATTTTTGCTTGTTTGTTTATCTGCAATCGTATTGTTCTTCCCTTCAGCTATGATAGACACATTTTTTCCATTATTTGCCTGGGTTACATATGTATGTGTGGGCGGAGCTATCAATAAAGGGGTGGGGCACATTTGGGTTAGGGGTGTGTTTGTTTTAGTGATTTCAAATGTCGACACTGGCTTTCAAAAATCGGAGACTCTGCCTTTAAGTTGAGAAATTAAGCTCAAAACTGGTGAGATCAGTGGTGCATGACTGCCCTCTGCTGGCCAGGGTGTCTCACATTTTATTCAAGGCTTTGATTTTGTTCATGAACCCACTTCATGTGGAACTTGTTTTTTACCTTTGACTGCCCGGGGGTATTGATTGAGTCTTTCAAGTAAACAAGTCAACACTTTATTTAAGACCAAATGTGGTTACAGCAGGCAGGTGTATAACCATCCAACTCAACTCTTAACTCCCGTAAACATACCACTAACTGGGCAGTTACACACACACACACACACACACACACACACACACACACACACACACACACAGCTGCATATTCTACATCCACCTTTTCACTCAATTTCTTTTTTTTCTTTTTCTTTTCAACACTACATAGATGTCTCTACATTAACAAATTGTTAATATATATTAAGCTGGGTTAAATGTACATGGCTGAAACGGCACATTATTATTTTAAGTGTCTTGCATTTGTGTGTATTCTTTTTTTTTTTTTTTTTTTTACCAGGAAAGAAACATGACCTCAAGCTTCTGTTTTAGGGAACAGGATAAATGAGTATGTATTTAGGATCAGAGGTACCAGGATAATGACCCCTCGTGGGAGCTAGACCTTTACCCTCAGCCCATCTCAAATCCTTGGAATCTGGCTGGCTGCTTAATTACCCTCCCACTTCATGTGTACTGTTCCTCTGCTTTGGGAATCATCTGCTCCAACTCAGGCATGTTTGTTACTGGGGAGCCTTCAGGCTCCATAAGTGGTGATTCAGCTGCTGTGCCCACATCACTCTCATCCTCAGTCACTTGGCTACTCGTGTGCTGCATTGGCATATCATTCTTTGTGATATACGTGTCATATCATGTCAAAAAATAAATTATGTAATGTGCGGAGACAAAGAAAAAATGCGCTTAATTTTAATTAATGGGTGGCTCTTAAAAGAGCCGTTGCTGTTCTTAAAAGGACATTAGTTTAAACTGAAATAAAAATTATAAAAACTACACTGATAGTTGAAAACAACAAAAAGTTATACAAATGGCAGAAACAACAACATATGTGACCGCCGTGCTGTCCAAGGCAAGCGACCACTAGGTTTAAGCATTAAATACACGGTTAAATGTTATAGTGTTTGAAAGCTTAGACTTAATAATGATTTATAGCCATCATACTAATTTAATCCAAGTTGATAGTCACCGGAAATAGGCGGCGCTTACCTTTCTTCACTGGGGTAATATTTTCCAAAACAAATGCTTGTAAAAAATCCCCAAGAGTCTAAGGAACTGGAATATGTAAGCCTTTTAATCCAAAACGCGTTTCTGGCCGAAATGTGTAAACAACAATCCACTTACGTCCTTTGTTTTCGGCTCTCACTTTATTTTCCAAAACAAATGCTTGTAAAAAAAATCCCAAAGAGTCTAAGGAACTGGAATATGTAAACCTTTTAATCCAAAACGCTTTAATCCAAAATGCGTTTCTGACCGAAACACACAGCACTTCCGTCCTTTGTTTTCGGCTCTCACTTGTCCTAGGAGGCTTAAAAAAATACACTGAGCCGTCAGATTTGCAGTCCAGGGCCTCACGAATCAAACGAAAATCATGAAAATAGGGGGCGATCCCACAATATATATATATATGAAATGAAACTGAAGCTCACTGTGAAATATAGCAACAAGCTTTAATTAAAGACCTTTACACAGATTCACTGGTGTCTGCTGCCCTCTTTTGGATGTTAGCACATCTACAGAGAGATTCCCCATTCAAGTCTATGGGGAAAAAACACCCCCTTTGAACTTCCATACTGGGAATTCTGGAATTCTGATCGCTTACAAAATAGATAGCACACCTCTCCTCAATGAGCCGGTCGATTTGACACCTCATTTATGGGTCTAGGATAAAAGCTGCGGGACAAGTTTTACGTGCCGAAAAAGTG
>NC_062524.1:13418474-13518474 GCF_022655615.1 Tachysurus fulvidraco | reverse complement strand
AGTATATAATAAAAAAATAATAATAATAATAAAAAAAAAATAATAATAATAATAATAATAAGAAGAAGAAGAAGCAGTATGCAAGAGAATAAGAATGTGCTTTAGCAAGCACATTAATAATAATAAGTATGCAAGAGAATAAGAATGTGCTTTAGCAAGCAAATTAATAATAATAATAATAATAATAATAATAATAATAATAATAATAATAATAATAATAATGTTTAATTTATATAGCGCCTTTCCCAAGCTCTATGATGCTTTACAAGGTACAGTATTTCAAGACAGATGAAATATAGTGTAACATACGTATACATATTCGTCGGACATTTGTCCAGGACGAAGGATCAGACATACTGTATACATACATAACATATTCGTCAAGTTACTTGCAAAGCCTAACTAGAACCAGAACTAGACTGCATCAGCCATTATGATCCACACTACACAGCTATTCTTACCACAATACATCTTCTTATATCTACTTTAGGACATGAGCATCACCTGAAGTCTCAAACAGGGAGCTTTTCCTTGCCACTTTGCCTTTGGCTTACTCATTAGGGATATACCTCTAAATCCATATTCAGAATTCTGTAAAACTTTGTTGTGACAAGTCCATTGTTAAAAGGTCTATATAAATAAAACAGAACTGCATCAGTATTTGCTTTTAAATCTGTTGTCTCAGTCAGAAAGTATGATTAAAGCTCCAACACTGCAACAGAACAATGCAAGAGATATTTCTGAGCACATGTCAGAGCTTTCAGATCTGATTAATGAAAGTAACCAGATACAAAGATTTAGTGAGCATATATTTAGGAGAACATACATACATGGAACAGTGGTGAACCGGCTGATCAAAATTATCCCAAGATTGCAGCGACGACTCATCCAATATGTACCAAAAGACCCCACAACAACATCCAAAGAACTGCAGGCATCACTTGCCTCAGATAAGGTCAGTGTTCATAGAACCATGGATTCTGCTGTCTACCAAAAAATCCTGAAAGAGATGTGGTCACATGGTGAGCAGGTGCGGCCATCTGTTTGTGACCTCGAGCTGAAGTGAACTTGGGTTCTGCAGCAGGACAATGATCCATAACACATTGTTGGTTTACAGTTTTTAACCCTTTGTATTCTACTTCTCCATTCTCTATTCCACATTTATATGAATATTTTACAGTCAGAGGATATACGCATTATATATTAATATCAGGAAGACCATGACAGAAGCCCAAAGGCATTGACGCATCCTAAAGTCTTGAGTGAGGGAAAGCCCTTGATTCCACCACACCATCCTGTGTGCATGCACATACACATGGATCACAGCTGATGGTTGGAGACCTTCAGAAGACCTGGAACAGAAAATCTCTTTCATGTTTCTCGTTAATGTTCAATTTTACACTTGCAGATGAAATGAACATCTGTATTCCTAGAGGATTTTTATTAGAACTAAGTTTTAATATGCAAGTCAATGCTTACATTGTAGAGTAAGAATTTTATGATGCTCTTATGTGCCATTCCTTCTCTCAGAGAATAATAAAATGAAAAGAATTATATAATAATGTATTTTAATGAACAAACACAGCTGAATTCAGACCAGGAAACTGCAGACAGCACAACTGAAAAATGAAGTGACTGAACCTGAGGGAAAGACAGGAACCACAAAATGTTCATCTCTGGGTTAATTATAATTGATCTGAATTCTTGGTGTGTTCCATCTTTCCACTCATTAGATGTCACTGTTGAGTAGCATTTGTCACAACTTCCAGCCTACAGGCCACTGAGACTGTTGTCTTGAATCTCTACAGATTCAGATCATTGCTGTATTGTTCCTCACAGAGATTACCATTCGAAAGCAGCTACTAAATTCATTTACCAGACCAGGACTCAAAATAGCGGCTCGTACTTTTACCTCTCAGCCGTCGATATGTACAGTTTCTGTAGCACTTATTGTGGAGTCAACCCCAGCAGACTGTGGGCACAAGACGAGGGACAGCCTGAACAGGACACACACATTTAAAAACTACAGAGTATTTAGGGATGTTACATTGGCCTATAGCATGTGGAAGCTGGGGTACCCTGAGGACACCCTGAGGACATGGAGAGCATGCAAAGGTTTTATTTCCTTTATACAAACATACTTCTATTTTTTTCTAACATTATACGCAAAAAATCAGACTAGCCCTGAATTCCCTGAAAGGAGGCTGTTAGAATAATTCTGCTTTAAACAGCCACTGGACATACAGCGGTTTCATTAGAGACTGTTTTGTTTCCTTAGCAGCTCTAGTCCATAAGCTGTGATTTAGGACAGGTAGAGACTCATATTGATATCTGCTCCAAACTGAGAAGATGTTCATATAAATTCATAAACAGGGGCAATGAGGCTTGTGCATGTAAAATAATAACTTCATATTCATCTATAGTCAAACTGTCCAGTCCAAACACTCAACCCACTGAACACCGACTAAACGCCACTGAACACTGACTGAACACCAACTCAACCCCACTGTACACCCACTGAACACTGACTGAAAACCGACTGAACCCCACTGAAAACCGACTGAACCCCACTGAACACCGACTGAACCCCACTGAACATTGACTGAACCCCAGACCTCCTCACACTTACACCATCAGTGTCTGATGATCTTGTAGCAGAATGAACACAAATCCTCACAGCCACAATCCAACATCTAGTGAAAGCCTTCACAGAAGAGCTCATTAGAACAGAAACAAGGGTCAGTTGTTCACAGACTTCGGCCAAATATTTTACTAATCTATTGAAACAGTAAATAAAAAAGGACTAGTTTGGAACTCAAATGAATTACCTGGTGTATTATAACTGTTTATTAACATGTCTATTTTCATGGTAATCATTTAATTTTTACTCGACTTGTATGTTTTATGTGTTCAGTTTTAAACGAAAAAGTCCTGGTTCCATGTTAAAGCTGGAGGTGAGTCTGAGTTCTGTCCTGAAGTTAAACAGGGAGTTTACAGGAGCAGCAGGCAGCCGAGCCGCATCACAAGCGGAACAACACAGGAATGGATTGTTTGTGTTGGACACAGCAGACAGGACAAATAGTCCCTGTGTTAATCTATTCAGAAGGACGACACAACGAAACACTAACTAAAAAGACAAGTTCTGTTTTACTGAGACGTCCTTAAAAAGTATAGCGACTGGATACTGACTGGGTTTCTGCAAACACACCAAACAGACACAGCAGTCAACCGCGGAGGAATACACAAGGTTGTGGCTCTGAGCTGTGCTTCGGCCCTTCGGCACACAATAAATGGAACCAAGAATCCGCGTGAAAACCCGAAGTGGAGTCTGACCCTGTCGAGCACAAATAAACCCAATATACAATAAAACAAACATGTACTGTGGTAGATTACACTCGTCATTGATATACGGTCGATCAGTAGCAACAAATCGTGTGATTTTGCCTTTTAATTTCCCTGAAGTCGTGTTTATTTGGAGTCCAGCTAGGATCCGGATCCGCTTGTCAGCGCTGCAGAAACACTAGCAGAGTTTATTCTCAACTGACTTCAGTGTTTGTACATTATTACATCCGGTCAGTGTCAGATAATATAACAGGGCAGCTTTGCCTAAAGCTTTGTCAATCTTACACTATACAAAACAAAGAAATACAGATAAAACAGCCTTTCTGCTTGTTTTCATGTGATACTGTTAAAGTGGGACACTTAAAAGTCCATCTTCAATCTAAAAGTCAAGAACGACACTTGTCATTAATTTACTTTTAACACTGGATGTTAAACACACACTTTATACAACACTTTAATAAAATATCCCTTCGTCATACATCAAGGTGTCTGTACATCTCCTGTGTGATGATGTCTGGGATCGTCCGCAGCCATGTGACTGAAAATACACAACATTCTAAATCTCAGACATGATGCACACTACATCAGGACAAAGTCGTTTAATTCGGCTCTACAAGAATTAATTCTGAAAGTAATAAAAACGGAACATTTCCCACACTGTCTAGAATTCACAGCAGACCAGTAGTCTAGCGACTGACCACGTGCTTACACCTCGAAAGGTTAAAATGATGGATATTATAAATACATATTGGTGTATCTATTGTAAAAACAATCAGAAAGATGACAGGTATCTGATTTAATAATGGATCCCCAAAACCCTAAAATAGATTACCATCTCATAGTCACATTCTCCAGCGTTATATAGGTGGTGATAGATCTGGGAATTATTTTTTTTGTCAAAATGTCCATTGTTCAAAGTGCTATACAAATAAATTAGAATTAAAATGAATGCTACATATCATGAAGCCTTTCTAATAAATCTCTGCAAAGGTCTCATTCAAAGCCTCATATGGAATTTGAGTTGTTAATTGAGTTTAATTATTTGCTTTAATCCCAGTTAACATGCAGCAACCAACATCCAGCCCTCACTCGTCTCTTCCTGAATGGCAAATTCTGGCTGATACGCATTAATGTTGTGATGACAAGGTTCCCTCCTCCCCTGCATGCTGTGCTGTCAGGGCTTACATAATAGTGAGGCCTCGTTGGGCTTTCTGCTTCTGTCACTGGCTATAGTTGAGGGTTAGATTAAGCAATGAGTGCAAAGATGCTTTAACGGGGTTTGTAGCTGATCCCCATCTGCACAGAACACAGACAAAATTAAACACAGGCACTGATTGTTACAATCCTTCACACTCTCTGAGATCACAAAAGACAACACTTCTGGTAGTTCCCAGAATATCAAAATCTTCTAAAGGCATTAGAGTGTTTTCTTATTTAGCTCCCAAACTTTGGAATAGTCTTCCTGATAGTGTTCGTTTCTCAGACACACTTTCCCAGTTTAAATGTAGATTAAAAACTTATCACTTTAGTCAGGTGTACACATAATACATCCCATTATATTGTTCTCTAATACTTCAGACCAAATGCACATCATCATTTAGTGCTTGCTAATATTATGAACAGCAGCTACTGTATGTTAATCCCTCTCCACTGCTTCTCTCTTTCTACCATCCAGAGTCTTCTGTGCCATGAAGATTTTGGACCTCCACTGAGATGAGGGCGACTCTGTGAGCGTCCTGAGGACTCTGCTATACTAAAGAGAGAGATGCCAACTCCATGTGGCCTTTCAGGACAACATTCTTCTCATCAATACAACATTTATCAGACTGTATATTTATAATCACACCCTCCAGTGTCACCCATGTGAGGATGAGGTTTACTATCCTATCTAAGGGAGTTTTTCCTCCCCACAGTCACCTGAGTCACCTCAGACTTGCTCATTGGGGATAAATACATACACATTTAAATATATCTAATATTAATCTTGAATTTTTGTATTATATTAATCTTTATATTATTCTTTATATTAACATTTTGTTTTATGTTTATGTTCTGTAAAGCTGCTTTTAGACAATGTCAATTGTTAAAAGTGCAGTTCAAATAAATTTTAATTGAATTGAATTGAACTGAGCTGAAGGCTGGAAAAGCAAATGGCTGTTTTTTCCTTGCTTCATCTCACACTGTTGATAGTTTGCTTGTTTGTCCAATGTGCTGCTTACATAAAAATTATAACATTAATAAAATCAGAAGCCAGAAATACAACCGGGCTTGGTGGTGAACCTGCATCTGTCCATGTTTCCACCAGTGAGCATTTGGGCGTTTGTGATACATCACTTTTCTCAGTTGTTATTCTATGTCAAAATGTATTATGTCCTGACAATCTTTGTGTCTCAATTTTTGGCCTGCACCTAGGCGACATGATATGCTGTGAATATGTTGCTGAACAAGTGAGATCTCATAAACGTAACACCTATTCTTGTTTCCCCTCATCGCGCACGCCATACATTCAAACAGACTTACAATCGCTTAAATAATTATTTAACTTTCTTAAATAAGAATAGGACTGAGGTTAGAGTGGGGACTTCATCAAAAATGCACAGTGTTTTACAAAAGTCATTAATAAGCTATTATTCAAATCTTTGCATAGCAAATCTAAGCAAATAACATGAAAGCCATCTGTTTCCTGCTCAGATCTTCAGTGATTAGTCACAGCAACAGTCTTTCTTTCTTAATAAACTTTCTCAGATTTAAACATTTGAAAAGATCAGTAATCCACCACGACTGTGGTGTACACATGGTTCTGCAAAACATTCCATAGGGTTATTTAACTATCAAAATGGAATAGTGGAGTTGAGGGCATTGTCAGTTTATAGCTATTGTTTCTGATATTGTGTTTGTTCATTTAATTCTGTACCGTAAGCACAATAAGAGAACAGTGTGTTTTTTAATAGGTCTTTCCTACACCTCATATCGATATATCTTCCCTTGTCCTCACATGCAGGACAGCTGTTCCTTCTTTCTCCCATTAAATATGTGCATAACTGAGCTCTAGCGGGTGAATGTACATGGAAAGTGTACACATCATCATTTGGGACGATTATAGCTTATAATTATTTCATACACAGTATGAGTTACATGTATTTGTCCTTGGTGGAAAAATCAAAGCTATGCTGTTGTGTGATACATCTGATACACACAATCATGTCAGTGTTATACCATCTACCATCCAAATGGTATGTGCTTGGTGTTTCATGCATTATGAAACAATACATTCCCCAATATATTAAAAAGGGAAATAATTAGCACAGAATTCTTAGGATGCAGAGTGCTGCATGTTTACTAGCAGTTTTCTGTGTTGCAGTGAGCTGTGAAGAGAAGATCTTGGAGAGAGGAGAGTGATGTGAGAGTTGACCTGTTTCATGCTGATACAAAATAAAGCATTTAAGCCTGCATAATTTTTTCCCATTTCTGTTTGAACCCAGCAAAAGAATGTACAAGAGAGACTGAGGAACATGTGCAGTTATGGAGTCCTGGCCCCTCTGTCAGCCTTATTTCTAAGTCAGAGTACCTCCTGCTCACCATGTGACCTTAAAGTGATCAATGTGAGAAAAAGTATATAATACCATAATAATAACATCACTTAAGAATTTCTCCTGTGGAAACTGACCCATTGTTTGGAATTTTGGTTTCAGGTCAAGAATGTACTGAATTTCATGTTCAATTGGTGAAGTTTATTCCTTCCAATTTTATCTGGTGATGTCTGGGATGCTGCAAAGCTTTCACCTTGTACTTTTGTGGGTGTGGCTTGGATGGAGACATCAGGTGCAGGTGCTCCATCAAGTGCACAACTGACAGCAGCTGGACCATAAGCTAGGCTAGACAGCAGGGGAAGCAGGTATACACACCACCTACTGGGCCACTGGCCGGCCCCACATGATCTTGAAAAGACTAATAAATGCCTCTATGTTGTCTTGCAGGTCCATTTCAGATATTATGATATGTGTCGGGCTGGATTTTCATCAAGAGAAACTGAGGAACATGTGCAGTCATGGGATTCTGTCCTCTCTTAAACGTTATTAAGACCCTTTCTGGCATCTACCAAACCCAACACTAGACCAGCCTCAAACTGCTTTAGGAGCAACAACAGTCTGAAGATAGATAACTTCTTTTGAGCCCAGCAGGTACTCCAGCAGCTGCCATAAAACACATCATGCTAAACTGGTCCTCAAAGATGATGCAGGTCGATCTCTTCAAGTATAAAGCAACAATGGGAGTCTGTACAGAAGTCCAGTGGCTGGTCTTCCCATTTTCCCCTGCTGTTGCTTGAAGCCCAGCTTGTGGTCCAACTGCTACCAGTTGTGCACCTGCTGGAGTTCCTGCGAAGTAGCAGTGTAGTAGTGGTGGAGAACCTAAAACAGGTAACCTATTCCAGTCAGTCCCGCCCAGCGTTTTTCATCTCTACCTGTTAGCACTAATCTCACTGAACACCTACGGTTGGCATGTTGGACCGCTGTTGTCTGGACCTGAGAAAAATAAAATTGCACAATTGATTAGGTGTAACTTTTACTGGACACTGGATTTAGTGAAGGGATGTAAAAAAAATGGCCTTTTCCACTTTGGCAACATTAATTTGTCACCCTTCTTTTTTTTAAGGTTGTTTGGATACCTGGCCATGTTTCACTAACTCACATGCAGATTACTGCTCCTACAGACAGCCTATTAATGATATTATAATTGATAGTAATGGCTGGTAGCAGCACCTTCATATTCTGAGGGCTGTGACGAGATCCTTAAGATAATCAGGATTCACAACAAGCCTAAAGAAGTGTGCAATGGGGCAGATGAAAGGTATCTGGGTTTCAAATTGGACATTGTGTAGTTGCACCGTCAAATGTATTTGACCCTAGACCAAAAAGGAGGTGAGACAGTTTCTAGGGATGACTGGCTATTATTGTACATTTGTATATAATTATTTAGATGTCAACAGCCATCTGACTGGTCTCAATATAAATGAGACACCAGATCCAGTTCAGTGGATGGAGACATGCCAATGGCAGGTTACTCCTACATTCTACTGATTTCTTTTCCCCTTTGTCTTACAGACTCACATTTTAAACAGTGGGCTGGGAGCCTTGTTGTCCCAGATGGTGGAGGGGGATGAGCTACCATTGCTGTACATTAGCCAAAAGCTGGGTGGGACGGCAAGTAGAGTACCATTGAGAGACAGTGCCTGGCCATCAGGTTTGTGGTCCTCACTCTCCAGTATTATCTATTAGAAAGACCTTCATCCTCTGTTTGGATGATGCTCTGCTCCAGTAGATCCACAACATGAAGGATGACAATGTGTGTAACACTCATTGGTGTATGCCACTTCAGCCATGCAAGTTTGAGGTAGTTGTACAGGTGGGGGGCACAGATGGCTGTGCTGGCTTTCCTCTTGTCTCTTCCTCCCACTCCTGTTTCAGTGAGCAGCAGCGAGAAAATGGTGGAGAGAGATGACACAGTAAGAGCTGACCTGTTTTGTGTTTGTAAAAATAAAGCGTTTCAGCAACAGTGTTCAAATAGAATATATGGAAAAAGAAAGAAAATCCAACTCCCAGGCTGCCTCCGGTTTCCTTGTTTCTTTCCGAATCTTGTTATGTTGATAATGAGGTTTACTACTTGAACTTGCTCTGTGTGTAAATGAGTGTATGTGGGATTCCTAGCTAAGTATTTATCACTGCTTTTTACAAAGTGATAGGCTCTACTTCCAGTGAAAATATAAAGAGGATAATGTGCTTATTGAAGGAGATAATAAATACAATCTAATACTGACAAGAAGTACAGCTAAAGAGTAAAGACTACAGCCCATCAGAAGTGAATTTAGGGTTGTTGGGAAGCTATACCATATGCCTTGGACAGGAGGAGAGGCTGATGATGCTACTACAGCTGATCCATTCAGTTTTGGAATTCTTTTGAGCATATGCTTTCCTTTTATTTCTTTCATTAGTTTTATTTATTTATTTATTTATTTATTTGTTTGTTTGTTTGTTTATTTAGCACACCACAAAATTATCTTGTGTAATCCAACATCATGACAATGAGCTATCTAATATCAAAAGCCCTTGTGATTGCACCTGCATGAGTCTTTCTAACCCTTCCATTGTCATATGACCATTGAGCAGCCAAGCAAATCAAAGGCAACACAAGAGACAAAAGCTCAAAAAAGTTAAACTAATTATGAATTAAAACAAAACAGGTGCACACAATCTGGTGAGTTCAAATTAAGGAAATATGTTAGGTGAGAAGCAGGAAATTAAACAAAGGACACGTCACAATATGAGCACAGATAGTACACTGTGCTATGAGGGGATTTGTAACAACCATAAAGACTTGAAGGTTAAAAGCTTGTATAATGATGAAGCAATGCTTTCATTTAATTAAGCAATGTTAGAAACTCATCCTTAATAAACATTGATCCCAATCCTTCATGTTGTCCAGCCACCAGGCACAGCAGCACAGCTCCGTGAGACATGGGGATCTGATGCTGGAACAATATTATTATTATTATTATTATTATTATTATGCCAATATTCCTCCTGTTCTTTTTCTATAGCAACGTTTATAACAAACAGCTTTAACTCATTAGTCTTTAAAAGAGTTTGCATAAACTTTGAAACATATATACAGAACAAGATTCTCAGTTGATTCTACTGTTAAACTTGCTGCAAAGGCTGCTGAACATGTTTCCAGGGACATTTTGGATCCTGGCCTTCATGTGTATGTTCCTTTGACACATACCACCTACTTAAACACTGTTACAGACCAATTATACCTCTTCAAGGCAATGTTATTCCCCAATCCACCTTTAGCAGGAATCAGACAAATCAGTCAGACTCTTGGAGGCCCCAACTCACCACTTACCACTCACCACCAGATAATAGGAAATGATAAACCTAAATCTCAAGGCCACCATTGGTCCTAAGGCAAAGCTGAAACTGATATGAGGTAGCCCAGTGGTTAAGGTGTCGGACTACTGCTTGGAAGGTCATGAGTTCAAATCCCAGGTCCACAAAGCTGCCACTGCTGGGCTCCTGAACAAGGCCCTTAACCCTCAGTTGTATAAATTGCAATATGTTGTAAGTCACACTGGATAAGAATGTCTGCTAAATGGTATGGCTCCAAACTAAAAAAATCAAACCCACTTTCTAAACCTTTACAGATTTAGTCTTGAAATGCACCATTAAAAAAAGCAAACAAATAAACAAAACTGCAAAACAAAGTGTGAAGCAGCATTCTCGAATCCCATTGTCCTTGTTTTCTTTGGGTGGTCTTCTCAATGCTTTTCACTAGCATAAAGAAACTTGGCATGTTAAACTCCACATTGCTTGTAAATCACTGCTCTTGGTAAAATGAATTGCTTCTGGCTGCTTTGTGGCACTGCTGCCAGGTTCAGTAGATTCCCTGAGGAACTTTGCAAAGGAAACAAGTGGATGTGGAGTGGATGTGGTCATTGACTAATCTAACAAATAACAAGATGTTCTTGAATATAAAACAGTCTTGTTTGACTGAGCAGAATGAAACCTTTCATTGAGATTAAATGGTGAAAGTGGATATAACAGGTTGTGTTTGTACCATACAACATGTAGTATATGGCTACATTTTTGGGAAAACCTTACCACATGAAATTCTTCCTTAAACTGTTACCAAAAAGTTTCAAGAACATAATGGAGGGAAAGGACCTACTGTGAACAGTGGGTCTGCAGGCTGATGAGCTGAGCTGTCTCTAGTAACTCAAATAAGCCCTCTTTATGACTAGCCAAATAAGGTAGATAAAGGAGTGATGATCATGGTGAGGCCATAGGGAGGAGTGATCATCACAACAAGGCCAGACAGGGGAAGCAATGACTATAGCAAGTCAAGGGAGTGCAGTGACATCCTCAGGCAAGAAGGCAGGTGGAATAATGTCCTCATCAGAGCAGGAAGATGGCGCAACATCCTTAGCAAAGCAAGATGGAGGAGCAACGTCCTCATGGCGCAGGGTGGGGGTGATGCTACCAGCTGGGTAGTGACCAGAGCAACATTCTCAGTAGGGCAGTGAGGAATGGACCGTGACATGATCTGAGCTGGGCTTGTGCCCACTCGTCTGAAAAATTTCTCAGGGACAGAAAAGCTGTGAAGTCATTGCTGGTGCTGCCTGAAGAGAACAACCAGCATTGCTAACTCCTCCCTTAGCACTCCCAATTCTGCTGCTTCCGTATTAAGGCTGAGCATATTGTTACAAATCCAGGAAGTCCAAAACAAATGAAATTAATTTTTCCCTAACACTTTGATATATAAGAGACATACAAACTGTTAAATAATTCCTTAAACTTAAGATGTGAGGCAGGTTAGATGCCAGCAGTAAAGTGAGCCTACAGAAGGTTATAAATTGGATCCATGAGAGAAACATGAAGGGTTCCGATGTTTACTGTATGGTACTAAACTCTGAAATTCTGATCGATCGATCGATCGATCGATCGATCAATCGATCAATCGATCTATCTATCTATCTATCTATCTATCTATCTATCTATCTATCTATCTATCTATCTAGCCTTGGACCTGTGTCTGGGAAAAGGCTCTCTCAAATCCAGTTTCAGTGCCAACTACAATGGAAAGTGACAGATTAGGGTGCTTGTGTTTTCCTTTAACCTCCTTTAGAGGAGATGAAATGAGTGAGCAATCTTATGTAGAGGTTATAAGTTGTAGATGATATTTTATGATCTGCCACACATACTGTTCCAAATAACCTTTTACTATGTTTTCTCCCTAATTTATTTGATAATCCAAGGTTTAATGATGGATTCATGATTTGTCAGTAAAGACTGACAAGTGCGGTCAAATTGAATTTCTTTGGTATGTGAGCTACTGTATCAAAAATTTAGCATCCACTTAGCAGGGCAGAGGATAAGTTCCACTATATCTCTGGGAACAAAATAACGTTAGGCACTAAATCAACATGACCATCAAAAAAATCACAATAAATATTGAATTTAACATCCTAACAATCTTCTCATGATACTGTATATGTGAGAAGGTGTGTGTGTGTGTGTGTGTGTGTGTGTGTGAATGCCGAATATAAACTAAGGTGTCAGTTTCCTGATCACACTCCAGACAGCAGATTCAGAGCTTCCCAGCAACCTGGCTGTGTGCTGTGTGTACATGTGTAGAGAAGTTCCCACAGGAGATGGAAGACTGAGCTGTTTATTGGTCATGAATGAAATAGGAAGTAATATCTTTTTGAACTTGGTCCAAATATGTGTGCATTCCTAGTACACACAACCCGAGTTCATTCTTGTTAATAAATTCCACTCCAGATTACAGGGTTGTCTTGACAATCGGATGGCTCAGATCCCAGACTGGTCCTCACTGGAGGGTGAAGAAAAAAGTAATTAACTGTTATCAATGCTGACAATGCTACATTGCTGACAATGCTTAACCATGTTACATTATATATATATATATATATATATATATATATATTTTTTTTTTTTTTTTACAGTGTATCTTTTTTTCTCATTAATCTACCCATATTGACAAATTAATCACACCATATTGACAAAATGAAAACAAAATTCTAGAAATTTCTGTAAGTTTATTAAAAAAAAAAACACTGAAATCTCACATGTAAATAAGTCTTCAGAGCCTTTACTCAATACTTAGTTAAAACACCTTTGGCAGCAATTACAGCCTGGAATCTTTTTAGGTATAATGCAACAAGCTTCACAGACCTGGATCAGGAGATTTTCTGTCATTCTTCTTTGCAAATCCTCTGAAGGTTGTTCAGGTTGGATGAGGACCGTTGGTGGACGGCCATAATTACCAGGGAGATGTTCAACAGGGTTCAAGTAAGGGCTCTGGCCAGCCACTCTTGAACATTCACAGAGTTGTGCCTAAGACACTCCTGTGTTGTCTTGGCTGTGTGCTTAGGGTCATCGTCATGTTGGTAGGTGAACCTTTGGCCAGTCTGTGGACCTGAGCTTATCTGTACTTTGCTCTATTCAGCTTTCACTCAACCCTGATCATTCTCCCAGTACCTGCTGCTAAAAAAACAGGTCATCATAATGCTACCACCACCATGCTTCACTGTTGACATGGTATTCAGCAGGTGAAGAGTGGTGCCTGGTTTTATTCTGATATAAAGTTTAGAGCTGAGAACAAACAGTTTGATCTCAGTTTCATATGATCAGAGAATCTTGTTCCTCCCAGTCTGGGAGTTCTTTAGATACTTTTTTGCAAACTCTAAGCAGGCTTTCATGTCTTTTGCATTGAGGAGAGGCTTCGGTTTAGCTACTCTGTCAAAGCCCAGATCTGTGGAAGGCTACAGTTATGGTTGTCCATCTGGAACCATCAGGTTCATGGTCACCTCTCTTACTATAGCCCTTCTTCCACAGTTTCTTAGTTTGGCCAGATGACCAGCTCTTACAAAAGTCCTGGTTTTGCCAAACATCTTCCATTTAAAAATTATAGAGGCCACTATGCTTTAAAAAAAAAATCTTTTCCAGATCTTTGTCTTGCAACAATCCTGTCTCAGATCTCTGCAGGCAGCTCCTTTGACCTCATGGCTTGGTTTTTGCTCTGATATGCATCATCAGCTGTGAGGCCTTCTATTGAGAGGTGTTTGCATTTACAAATCATGTCCAATCAATTTAATTTCCCACAGGTGGACTCCAATTAAGGTGTAGAAACATCTCACCATTGACCAAAAGAAATTGTTCAGACAGTGTTTGTGTTAGTGAGAGATATTTCACTTTATAAATGAAATATAATAAATAAATAAATAAGATTTTGAAGAATATAGATTTATATACAGTATAATGTGTACTATCTTACACTATCAAAGGGACCATTGTTTTCTTTTACGCCTTGATTCATTGGGGGGGGGGCATTTAAAAGCACAATTGTAGCTTAACATGCATTAAGATCATTTGGACACACAAATTCTACACATGAATAGAGAGTCAGTACATCACAAAAGTGTATTGTTTCCTTGGCTGCAATAAAATGCACATAACCTCATCACTGTACTGATGTTGGCTAAGCTTGACATTTGTGAGTTTAACACTGACATTTGTGGGTTTTTTGAAGGAGGAACAGTTGTAGTGTCTGTGAAGTGAAGGAATGGTTTTCTATTTACTGTAAATTTAGGGTGTGTGTATTGTGAGAGTGAGCGTATAGTATAATAATGTTACAGTTGTACCTGCTGCCATGTTCAAAGTACTACAGAAAACGACTCAACCTTCTGACTGGTGAATTCAATCTCTCTCTGATGTAAACAAACACGGAGCCTCACTTAGTAATTGTTCAGCGTGGTTGTGTAAATAAACCAATCCAACCTAAAAATTTTCACTGTGTTAACAAAATCTTTAGGACACTGATGTTCTTCATCCTCATATGTGTGTTGTTTAATACGCAGGGCTCATTCCTGTCACAGCTAATATGCATGTAGTGACACCAACAACTCCATAAAAGGTAAAGCACACAGAGAGCTGGGAGCATGAAATGAACAATCAGGGTAAATGATAAAATACAGAAGTGAAAGTCAGATGTTTTTCACTTCTATGGAAAAAAAAAATATAATATTAATAACAAGAAGAGAGCTGTTTATACACTGCTGTTTCTTTAGCTGTAATTGAATGATTAGTTTTATGGTTGTTTGTTGCTCCTCACTTTATTTTTTTAGATTCTTTATTTACTGATAGTAAAATAAAAGCAGGTTCTCACTAAAAGTTCTCCATGATGCTTTAGTCCAAGATATAAAAGTGCAGTAATCCATGCAGAGGTGAACCAAACTGAAGTCAGTCGAGGTTTACACTAATTAGTGTAATTGTGTTTAAATGTACACACACTTGGGAGCTCGAGGAGGTTACAGATGTTTTTCTTAATTTGTTGTATCTTCATGGATATTAAATTTCTTGTGTAATCGCTCAGGCGAATGATTTATGAATAACTCTAGTTTGTAAACCAGGCCCTTTATGTCAAGATTAAAATGATCATTTGCATGTCACGTGTGTGTGTTGGTTAAAATTTCAGCTCTCCCAGTGTAAAACACCTCTCTGTGTCCCTGTACAGCTATTAGACGGGGGGAGTGATGGAGTGTTGGGGGTGTGTCCATACAAAGACTGACAAGAGACCGATACAAACAAGCACCACGGCTCATAACCAAGTTTTAGAGATACTTTATTAACGTGTCTTAGAGCTTATTTCATCCCCTTTCACCTGTTCACTCATTTATACTATTATACCGGTTAAGATAAAAAAATAGACTATTGCACCTTTAACTGATTCTGTGCATTGAACAAGGTTGTGTCTGTGTGTGCGTCTGTGTGTGTTCACTCCCCTCCCCCACACTGAGAGAGAGAATGGAGGAGTGCGGGAGCGCGTGCTTCTCTCATACTCACTAACACACCACACCTGAAAATAAATGTGATATATTTTATGTTAAACAGATATAATTGGTCAGGGCTTTTACAGGGGACCTCAGTGTTGCACTCTCCCTTTTTTCACTTCCTGTTTTCGGTCCATCCCCCCATCATTCTTCCTTTTCCATGCGGAACCGCGCGCGCAGGATGCAATTTCACGCTTGTGTCTCCATACAGCAAACGTGTCGCTTTGACACGCCTGTTGTCTGTGTGCACGTGTAGAGAGAGAGAGAGAGAGAGAGAGAGAGAGGACACTTTTATCCCGAATATAGCAGTCAGATGCAGCAGTAAATAATAACTGCTGTATCCATGAGATTAGTTATAGATGACACTCTTGTCTTATTACTTTGTAAAAAAATAAATAAAATGAAAATGAAATAAAAAACAAAAATAAAAAACCAACAAGAACCAAAACATATACAAAGTAAGTATAAGAGTATAATGTTTGTGTGCTGTGTTTGTGCTGTAGTCCAGATCCGCGCATGCTCAGCTCCACTCCTGCTGTTCCATGTGACTCGGTAAAATGGCTGTGTGTCGCGGAGCCTCGTGCTGCTGCTGCTTAGGTCGAGTTCTGTAATAGAGGCAGTGTGAACGCACCTGGTGTCAGTTCAGTTCATCCCTAGGGTCCTCATTTCTATTAAAACTTAGACACTGGGCACAAGCCCGGGTCCGATCTGGAGGTTAGGGGGAGGAGGAGGAATGATCCAGGGCGCATTGTTCAAATAACTGGGTTTATATCCGGTGCAGGTCGGAGCTGGAGTGTGAGAGTTAACTCCTTTAATTAACAAGTGGGAGACACACACACACACACACACACAGTAATGGCCGCTCAGGTCGCTGCGCTCGGCACCGGTCCGTGTCCAGGCGCAGAAGTGAAGAAACCGGACAGAGACGCGCATGGAAACTCGGTACCGGGAGACGCGCAGCACGAACACCACGACACCGGCGGCTCACCGGGGCAGAAAGAGCTTCAGGACGGCACGGAGTTAGCTAATGCACCGGGAGGAGGAGACCCTGACATGAAGAACGGCAACGACAAATCGTCCCGGATGAACAACAGTAACAACAACAACAACCAGAACGATCCTGATGCTAACAGTCAACTCGGCACTGCTCAACACACCCAGGGCGTCTTTTCTCCACCTCCATACGGCTACAACCGGGGCCCTGTTCATCAACATGGCGGACAACAAAGCCCTGCTGCACCGGGCACTGTAATGGAGCCGTATCCGTCTAACGCGCTCGAACACGGCTTCCACAACCAGTACAACAGCTACGGGCCGTTTCCGAGTCGGACTCCGTACCAGGGTTATGGCATGAGCTCCCCACGTCCCCCAGGCAAGCAGCAGCCGTCAGGAGCAGCTCTTATGGCGGGTGCGTATAATAACCAGAGGTATAACATGAGCAACCCCCAGACTACCCCGACCCCAACTCTAAACCAGCTCCTGACCTCCCCCACGGCCACCAGGGGCTACCCGAGCTACCCACAGAATGACTATAACGGTCAGGACGGCGTGAGTAAAGCAGCAGTGGACATGAGCAGCACTAATCACTACGCAGGAGGTCACACGCCCTGGCAACAAAGAGGCCATCACGCGCCCCCGGGCAGTCCGGGGAACACCGCGCACGCGCTCAACAGGAACCAGGTAAAGTTTGTTGGGCTGAAACTTTAGGCGTGAACACGCGCTCACCGGCAGCTGTAGTGCTGCATAGAGGAAACAACCTCCATTGTTTCTCTAGGCTTGGTCTAAAATGGCTGCCTTTCTCTTCTGTACTGTTCTGAATGACTGTAGTCTTCACTTCTGATTGTGGTGCACAGGGATTCACCCTGGACTGAGGATGAGGATGGACTAAACACATGTTTGTCTGAAGCACAAGTGTAGGAATGAGAATGCAGCAGAGAGAGAGAGCTGCGCACTTGTGTGTTGTTCTTACTGCAGTAGGATGCGTGTGTGTAAAGGGTTCACATCAATATAACAACTAACACAACACTACTGTACACTTTACTGCACCTTCATTGTTGCTGGTGTTTCATGGTGTGTAAATAAGGTGTGTGTCTGTGTGTTGGATGGAGTTTTAGGTTTGTCTGGTGTGGATTGTGTGTAGAATTGTTGTGGGCTTGTAATAGTGTGTGTGCTGTTCTCCTGGTGAACAGGACAGTGGTGTGAGCAGGAACAGACTGCGTGGCTTTAGGATTTGAATTATGGAGGTAAAAGACTTGTGTTAAAGACAGGACACAGTTGGTCTTGTGTTGACACGCCAGCTGAAATCTGATTGGCTGCCTGTCTTCTCCTGACCATTTATAATTATACCTAATGTAATGCTGCAAAAAGGCCCGCTGCACTTCATCTCTCTTTCTCTCTCTGTCTCTCTCTTTCTCTCTCTCTGTCTGTCTCGCTCGCTCTCTCTGTCCCTCGCTCGCTCTCTCTGTCCCTCGCTCGCTCTCTCTGTCCCTCGCTCGCTCTCTCTGTCCCTCGCTCGCTCTCTCTGTCCCTCGCTCACTCTGTCTGTCTGTCCCTCGCTCACTCTGTCTGTCTGTCTCGCTCGCTCTGTCTGTCTCGCTCGCTCTGTCTGTCTGTCTCGCTCGCTCTGTCTGTCTGTCTCGCTCGCTCTGTCTGTCTGTCTCGCTCGCTCTGTCTGTCTGTCTCGCTCGCTCTGTCTGTCTGTCTGTCTCGCTCGCTCTGTCTGTCTGTCTCGCTCGCTCTGTCTGTCTGTCTCGCTCGCTCTGTCTGTCTGTCTCGCTCGCTCTGTCTGTCTGTCTCGCTCGCTCTGTCTGTCTGTCTCGCTCGCTCTGTCTGTCTGTCTGTCTGTCTCGCTCGCTCTGTCTGTCTGTCTGTCTGTCTCGCTCGCTCTGTCTGTCTCGCTCGCTCTGTCTGTCTCGCTCGCTCTGTCTGTCTGTCTCGCTCGCTCTGTCTGTCTGTCTCGCTCGCTCTGTCTGTCTCGCTCGCTCTGTCTGTCTCGCTCGCTCGCTCGCTCTGTCTGTCTCGCTCGCTCTGTCTGTCTCGCTCGCTCGCTCGCTCGCTCTGTCTGTCTGTCTGTCTCGCTCGCTCGCTCTGTCTGTCTGTCTGTCTCGCTCGCTCTGTCTGTCTCGCTCGCTCGCTCTGTCTGTCTCGCTCGCTCTGTCTGTCTGTCTCGCTCGCTCTGTCTGTCTCGCTCGCTCTGTCTGTCTCGCTCGCTCGCTCTGTCTGTCTCGCTCGCTCTGTCTGTCTCGCTCGCTCGCTCTGTCTGTCTCGCTCGCTCGCTCTGTCTGTCTCGCTCGCTCGCTCTGTCTGTCTCGCTCGCTCGCTCTGTCTGTCTCGCTCGCTCGCTCGCTCGCTCTGTCTCGCTCGCTCGCTCTGTCTGTCTCGCTCGCTCTGTCTGTCTCGCTCGCTCTGTCTGTCTCGCTCGCTCTGTCTGTCTCGCTCGCTCTGTCTGTCTCGCTCGCTCTGTCTGTCTCGCTCGCTCTGTCTGTCTCGCTCGCTCTGTCTGTCTCGCTCGCTCTGTCTGTCTGTCTGTCTGTCTCGCTCGCTCTGTCTGTCCCTCGCTCGCTCGCTCTCTCTGTCTGTCTCGCTCGCTCGCTCTCTCTGTCTGTCTCGCTCGCTCGCTCTCTCTGTCTGTCTCGCTCGCTCGCTCTCTCTGTCTGTCTCGCTCGCTCGCTCTCTCTGTCTGTCTCGCTCGCTCGCTCTCTCTGTCTGTCTCGCTCGCTCGCTCTCTCTGTCTGTCTCGCTCGCTCGCTCGCTCTGTCTGTCTCGCTCGCTCGCTCGCTCTGTCTGTCTGTCTGTCTCGCTCGCTCGCTCTGTCTGTCTCGCTCGCTCTGTCTGTCTCGCTCGCTCTGTCTGTCTCGCTCGCTCTGTCTGTCTCGCTCGCTCTGTCTGTCTCGCTCGCTCTGTCTGTCTCGCTCGCTCTGTCTGTCTCGCTCGCTCTGTCTGGCTCGCTCGCTCTGTCTGGCTCGCTCGCTCTGTCTGGCTCGCTCGCTCTGTCTGGCTCGCTCGCTCTGTCTGTCTCGCTCGCTCTGTCTGTCTCGCTCGCTCGCTCGCTCGCTCTGTCTGGCTCGCTCGCTCTGTCTGTCTCGCTCGCTCTGTCTGTCTCGCTCGCTCTGTCTGTCTCGCTCGCTCTGTCTGTCTGTCTCGCTCGCTCGCTCGCTCGCTCTGTCTGTCTCGCTCGCTCTGTCTGTCTCGCTCGCTCTGTCTGTCTCGCTCGCTCTGTCTGTCTCGCTCGCTCTGTCTGTCTCGCTCGCTCTGTCTCGCTCGCTCGCTCTGTCTGTCTCGCTCGCTCGCTCTGTCTGTCTCGCTCGCTCGCTCTGTCTGTCTCGCTCGCTCGCTCTGTCTGTCTCGCTCGCTCGCTCTGTCTGTCTCGCTCGCTCGCTCTGTCTGTCTCGCTCGCTCGCTCTGTCTGTCTCGCTCGCTCGCTCTGTCTGTCTCGCTCGCTCGCTCTGTCTGTCTCGCTCGCTCGCTCTGTCTGTCTGTCTCGCTCGCTCTGTCTGTCTGTCTCGCTCGCTCGCTCTGTCTGTCTCGCTCGCTCGCTCTGTCTGTCTCGCTCGCTCGCTCTGTCTGTCTCGCTCGCTCGCTCTGTCTGTCTCGCTCGCTCGCTCTGTCTGTCTCGCTCGCTCGCTCTCTCTGTCTGTCTCGCTCGCTCGGTCTGTCTGTCTGTCTCGCTCGCTCGCTCTGTCTGTCTGTCTCGCTCGCTCGCTCTGTCTGTCTGTCTCGCTCGCTCTCTCTGTCTGTCTCGCTCGCTCGCTCTGTCTGTCTGTCTCGCTCGCTCGCTCGCTCTGTCTGTCTCGCTCGCTCGCTCTGTCTGTCTCGCTCGCTCGCTCGCTCGCTCGGTCTGTCTGTCTCGCTCGCTCTGTCTGTCTCGCTCGCTCGCTCTGTCTGTCTGTCTCGCTCGCTCGCTCGCTCTGTCTGTCTCGCTCGCTCTGTCTGTCTCGCTCGCTCTGTCTGTCTCGCTCGCTCTGTCTGTCTCGCTCGCTCTGTCTGTCTCGCTCGCTCGCTCTGTCTCGCTCGCTCGCTCTGTCTCGCTCGCTCGCTCTGTCTCGCTCGCTCGCTCTGTCTCGCTCGCTCGCTCGCTCGCTCTGTCTGTCTCGCTCGCTCGCTCGCTCTGTCTGTCTGGCTCGCTCGCTCGCTCTGTCTGTCTCGCTCGCTCGCTCGCTCTGTCTGTCTGGCTCGCTCGCTCGCTCTGTCTGTCTGGCTCGCTCGCTCGCTCTGTCTGTCTCGCTCGCTCGCTCTGTCTGTCTGGCTCGCTCGCTCGCTCTGTCTGTCTGGCTCGCTCGCTCTGTCTGTCTGGCTCGCTCGCTCGCTCTGTCTGTCTCGCTCGCTCTGTCTGTCTCGCTCGCTCTGTCTGTCTCGCTCGCTCTGTCTGTCTCGCTCGCTCTGTCTGTCTCGCTCGCTCTGTCTGTCTCGCTCGCTCTGTCTGTCTCGCTCGCTCTGTCTGTCTCGCTCGCTCTGTCTGTCTCGCTCGCTCTGTCTGTCTCGCTCGCTCTGTCTGTCTGTCTCGCTCGCTCGCTCTGTCTGTCTCGCTCGCTCTGTCTGTCTCGCTCGCTCTGTCTGTCTCGCTCGCTCGCTCTGTCTCGCTCGCTCGCTCGCTCTGTCTGTCTGGCTCGCTCGCTCGCTCTGTCTGTCTGGCTCGCTCGCTCGCTCGCTCTGTCTGTCTGTCTCGCTCGCTCGCTCTGTCTGTCTGTCTCGCTCGCTCTGTCTGTCTCGCTCGCTCGCTCTGTCTGTCTCGCTCGCTCGCTCTGTCTGTCTCGCTCGCTCTGTCTGTCTCGCTCGCTCTGTCTGTCTCGCTCGCTCTGTCTGTCTCGCTCGCTCGCTCTGTCTCGCTCGCTCTGTCTGTCTGTCTGTCTGGCTCGCTCGCTCGCTCGCTCTGTCTGTCTGGCTCGCTCGCTCTGTCTGGCTCGCTCGCTCGCTCTGTCTGTCTGTCTGGCTCGCTCGCTCTGTCTGGCTCGCTCGCTCTGTCTGGCTCGCTCGCTCTGTCTGTCTGGCTCGCTCGCTCTGTCTGTCTGGCTCGCTCGCTCGCTCTGTCTGGCTCGCTCGCTCTGTCTGGCTCGCTCGCTCTGTCTGTCTGTCTGTCTGTCTCGCTCGCTCGCTCTGTCTGTCTCGCTCGCTCGCTCGCTCTGTCTGTCTCGCTCGCTCGCTCTGTCTGTCTCGCTCGCTCGCTCTGTCTGTCTCGCTCGCTCTGTCTGTCTCGCTCGCTCTGTCTGTCTGTCTCGCTCGCTCTGTCTGTCTCGCTCGCTCGCTCGCTCGCTCTGTCTGTCTCGCTCGCTCTGTCTGTCTCTCTCGCTCGCTCTGTCTGTCTCTCTCGCTCGCTCGCTCGCTCACTCTGTCTGTCTCGCTCGCTCGCTCGCTCTGTCTGTCTGGCTCGCTCTCTCTGTCTGGCTCGCTCGCTCTGTCTGTCTCGCTCGCTCTGTCTGTCTCGCTCGCTCTGTCTGTCTGGCTCGCTCGCTCGCTCTGTCTGTCTCGCTCGCTCGCTCTGTCTGTCTCGCTCGCTCGCTCTGTCTGGCTCGCTCGCTCGCTCTGTCTGGCTCGCTCGCTCGCTCTGTCTGGCTCGCTCGCTCTGTCTGGCTCGCTCGCTCTGTCTGGCTCGCTCGCTCTCTCTGTCTGGCTCGCTCGCTCTCTCTGTCTGGCTCGCTCGCTCTCTCTGTCTGGCTCGCTCGCTCTCTCTGTCTGGCTCGCTCGCTCTCTCTGTCTGGCTCGCTCGCTCTCTCTGTCTGGCTCGCTCGCTCTCTCTGTCTGGCTCGCTCGCTCGCTCGCTGTCTGTCTGGCTCGCTCGCTCGCTCGCTGTCTGTCTGGCTCGCTCGCTCGCTCTGTCTGGCTCGCTCTCTGTCTGTCTGGCTCGCTCGCTCGCTCTCTCTGTCTGGCTCGCTCGCTCGCTCTCTCTGTCTGGCTCGCTCGCTCTGTCTGTCTGGCCCGCTCGCTGTCTGTCTCGCTCGCTCGCTCGCTCTGTCTGTCTCTCTCGCTCGCTCGCTCGCTCTCTCTGTCTGGCTCGCTCGCTCTGTCTGTCTGGCTCGCTCGCTCTCTGTCTGTCTGTCTGGCTCGCTCGCTCTCTGTCTGTCTGTCTGGCTCGCTCGCTCTCTCTGTCTGGCTCGCTCGCTCTCTCTGTCTGGCTCGCTCGCTCTCTCTGTCTGGCTCGCTCGCTGGCTCGCTCGCTCTCTCTGTCTGGCTCGCTCGCTGGCTCGCTCGCTCTCTCTGTCTGGCTCGCTCGCTCGCTCGCTGTCTGTCTGGCTCGCTCGCTCGCTCGCTGTCTGTCTGGCTCGCTCGCTCTGTCTGTCTGGCTCGCTCGCTCGCTCGCTGTCTGTCTGTCTCGCTCGCTCGCTCTGTCTGTCTGTCTGTCTGTCTCGCTCGCTCGCTCGCTCTGTCTGTCTGTCTGTCTGGCTCGCTCGCTCTCTGTCTGTCTGTCTGGCTCGCTCGCTCTCTGTCTGTCTGGCTCGCTCGCTCTCTGTCTGTCTGTCTGGCTCGCTCGCTCTCTGTCTGTCTGTCTGGCTCGCTCGCTCTCTGTCTGTCTGTCTGGCTCGCTCGCTCTCTGTCTGTCTGTCTGGCTCGCTCGCTCTCTCTGTCTGTCTGGCTCGCTCGCTCTCTCTGTCTGGCTGGCTCGCTCTCTGTCTGGCTGGCTCGCTCTCTGTCTGGCTCGCTCGCTCTCTGTCTGTCTGTCTGTCTGGCTCGCTCGCTCTCTGTCTGTCTGTCTCGCTCTCTGTCTGTCTGTCTGGCTCGCTCTCTGTCTGTCTGTCTGGCTCGCTCGCTCTCTGTCTGTCTGTCTGGCTCGCTCGCTCTCTGTCTGTCTGTCTGGCTCGCTCGCTCTCTGTCTGTCTGTCTGGCTCGCTCGCTCTCTGTCTGTCTGTCTCTGCGCTCTCTTTCGGTCTGCCTGTGCGTTCTCTGTCGGTCTGCCTGTGCGATCTCTGTCTGTCTGTCTGTGCGATCTCTGTCTGTCTGTCTGTGCGCTCTCTGTGGGTCTGTCTGTGCGCTCGTCTGTCTGTCTGTGCTCGTCTCGTCTGTCTGTCTGTCGTCTCTGTCGGTCTGTCTGTGCGCTCTCTGTCGGTCTGTCTGTGCGTTCTCTGTCGGTCTGTCTGTGCGTTCTCTGTCGGTCTGTCTGTGCGTTCTCTGTCGGTCTGCCTGTGCGCTGTCTCTCGGTCTGTCTGTGCGTTCTCTGTCGGTCTGCCTGTGCGTTCTCTCTCGGTCTGTCTGTGCGCTGTCTCTCGGTCTGTCTGTGCGTTCTCTGTCGGTCTGCCTGTGCGCTCTCTGTCGGTCTGCCTGTGCGCTCTCTGTATGTCTGTCTGTGCGCTCTCTGTCGGTCTGCCTGTGCGCTCTCTGTATGTCTGTCTGTCTCTGTCTGTCTGTCGCTCTCTGTCGGTCTGCCTGTGCGCTCTCTGTATGTCTGTCTGTGCGCTCTCTCTCTGTCTGTCTGTGAGCTCTCTGTCGGTCTGCCTGTGCGCTCTCTGTCGGTCTGCGTGTGCGCTCTCTGTCTGTGCGCTCTCTGTCTGTCTGCCTGTGCGCTCTCTGTCGGTCTGTCTGTGCGCTCTCTGTCTGTGCGCTCTCTGTCTGTCTGTCTGTGCGCTCTCTGTCGGTCTGTCTGTGCGCTCTCTGTCTGTCTGTCTGTGCGCTCTCTGTCTGTCTGTCTGTGCGCTCTCTGTCTGTCTGTCTGTGCGCTCTCTCTCGGTCTGTCTGTGCGCTCTCTGTCTGTCTGTCTGTGCGCTCTCTGTCTGTCTGTCTGTGCGCTCTCTGTCTGTCTGTCTGTGCGCTCTCTGTCTGTCTGTCTGTGCGCTCTCTGTCTGTCTGTCTGTGCGCTCTCTGTCTGTCTGTCTGTGCGCTCTCTCTCGGTCTGTCTGTCTGTGTGCTCTCTCTCGGACTGTCTGTCTGTGCGCTCTCTGTCGGTCTGTCTGTGCGCTCTCTCTCGGTCTGTCTGTCTGTGCGCTCTCTGTCTGTCTGTCTGTGCGCTCTCTGTCTGTCTGTCTGTGCGCTCTCTCTCGGTCTGTCTGTGCGCTCTCTCTCGGTCTGCCTGTGCGCTCTCTCTCGGTCTGCCTGTGCGCTCTCTGTCTGTCTGTCTGTGCGCTCTCTGTCTGTCCTCGCTACGCCTTCTCGCTCTGTCTGGGCCCGCCTCGCTCTCTCTCTCTTCGCTCGTCGCTCTCTCTATTGTCTTTCGGCTCGATCGCTCGCCGCTGTCTGTCTGGATCGCTCGCTCGCTCGCTCTCTGTCTGTCTGGCTCGCTCGCTCTCTCTGTCTGGCTCGCTCGCTCTCTCGCTCTCTCTGTCTGGCTCGCTCGCTCGCTCGCTCTCTCTGTCTGGCTCGCTCGCTCTCTGTCTGTCTGGCTCGCTCGCTGTCTGTCTGTCTTGCTCGCTCTGTCTGTCTGTCTGTCTGTCTCGCTCGCTCTGTCTGTCTGTCTGTCTGTCTGTCTGTCTGTCTGTCTCGCTCTGTCTGTCTGTCTGTCTGTCTGTCTGTCTGTCTGTCTCGCTCGCTCTGTCTGTCTGTCTGTCTGTCTGTCTGTCTGGCTCGCTCTGTCTGTCTGTCTGTCTCGCTCGCTCGCTCTGTCTGTCTCGCTCGCTCGCTCTGTCTGTCTGTCTCGCTCGCTCGCTCGCTCTGTCTGTCTCGCTCGCTCGCTCTGTCTGTCTCGCTCGCTCGCTCTGTCTGTCTGTCTCGCTCGCTCGCTCTGTCTGTCTGTCTTGCTCGCTCGCTCTCTCTGTCTGGCTCGCTCGCTCTCTCTGTCTGGCTCGCTCGCTCTCTCTGTCTGGCTCGCTCGCTCTCTCTGTCTGGCTCGCTCGCTCTCTCTGGCCCGCTGGCTCGCTCGCTCTCTCTGGCCCGCTCGCTCGCTCGCTCTCTCTGGCCCGCTCGCTCGCTCGCTCTCTCTGGCCCGCTCGCTCGCTCGCTCTCTCTGGCCCGCTCGCTCGCTCTCTCTGGCCCGCTCGCTCTCTCTGGCCCGCTCGCTCGCTCGCTCTCTCTGGCCCGCTCGCTCGCTCGCTCTCTCTGGCCCGCTCGCTCGCTCGCTCTCTCTCTCTGGCTCGCTCTCTCTCTCTGGCCCGCTCGCTCTCTCTGGCCCGCTCGCTCTCTCTGGCCCGCTCGCTCTCTCTGGCCCGCTCGCTCTCTCTGGCCCGCTCGCTCTCTCTGGCCCGCTCGCTCTCTCTGGCCCGCTCGCTCTCTCTGGCCCGCTCGCTCTCTCTGGCCCGCTCGCTCTCTCTGGCCCGCTCGCTCGCTGTCTGTCTGGCTCGCTCGCTGTCTGTCTGGCTCGCTCGCTGTCTGTCTGGCTCGCTCGCTGTCTGTCTGGCTCGCTCGCTGTCTGTCTGGCTCGCTCGCTGTCTGTCTGGCTCGCTCGCTCTCTCTGGCTGTCTGTCTGTCTCGCTCGCTCTCTCTGTCTGTCTCGCTCGCTCTCTCTGTCTGTCTCGCTCGCTCTCTCTGTCTGTCTGTCTGTCTGTCTGTCTGTCTGTCTCGCTCGCTCTCTGTCTGGCTGGCTCGCTCGCTCGCTCGCTCTCTGTCTGGCTGGCTCGCTCGCTCGCTCGCTCTCTGTCTGGCTGGCTCGCTCGCTCGCTCGCTCTCTGTCTGGCTGGCTCGCTCGCTCGCTCTCTGTCTGGCTGGCTCGCTCGCTCGCTCTCTGTCTGGCTGGCTCGCTCGCTCGCTCTCTGTCTGGCTGGCTCGCTCGCTCGCTCGCTCTCTGTCTGGCTCGCTCGCTCGCTCGCTCGCTCTCTGTCTGGCTCGCTCGCTCGCTCGCTCTCTGTCTGTCTGGCTCGCTCGCTCGCTCGCTCGCTCTCTGTCTGTCTGTCTGGCTCGCTCGCTCGCTCGCTCTCTGTCTGGCTTGCTCTCTGTCTGGCTTGCTCTCTGTCTGGCTTGCTCTCTGTCTGGCTTGCTCTCTGTCTGGCTCGCTCTCTGTCTGGCTCGCTCGCTCGCTTGCTCTCTGTCCGTCTGTCTGTCTGGCTTGCGCGCTCGCTCGCTCGCTCGCTCTCTGTCTGTCTGGCTCGCTCGCTCGCTGTCTGTCTGGCTCGCTCGCTCGCTCGCTCGCTCTCTGTCTGTCTGTCTGGCTCGCTCGCTCGCTCGCTCGCTCGCTCGCTCTCTCTCTGTCTGTCTGGCTCGCTCGCTCGCTCGCTCGCTCGCTCTCTGTCTGTCTGGCTCGCTCGCTCGCTCGCTCTCTGTCTGGCTCGCTCGCTCGCTCTCTGTCTGTCTGGCTCGCTCGCTCGCTCGCTCGCTCTCTGTCTGTCTGTCTGTCTGTCTGGCTCGCTCGCTCGCTGTCTGTCTGGCTCGCTCGCTCTCTGTCTGGCTCGCTCGCTCTCTGTCTGTCTGGCTCGCTCGCTCTCTGTCTGTCTGGCTCGCTCGCTCTCTGTCTGTCTGGCTCGCTCGCTCTCTGTCTGTCTGGCTCGCTCGCTCTCTGTCTGTCTGTCTGGCTCGCTCGCTCTCTGTCTGTCTGGCTCGCTCGCTCTCTGTCTGTCTGTCTGGCTCGCTCGCTCTCTGTCTGTCTGGCTCGCTCGCTCTCTGTCTGTCTGGCTCGCTCGCTGTCTGTCTGGCTCGCTCGCTCGCTGTCTGTCTGGCTCGCTCGCTCGCTGTCTGTCTGGCTCGCTCGCTCGCTCGCTGTCTTTCTGGCTCGCTCGCTCGCTCCCTGTCTGTCTGGCTCGCTCGCTCGCTCCCTGTCTGTCTGGCTCGCTCGCTCGCTCCCTGTCTGTCTGGCTCGCTCGCTCGCTCCCTGTCTGTCTGGCTCGCTCGCTCGCTCTCTGGCTGGCTGGCTCGCTCGCTCGCTCTCTGTCTGGCTCGCTCGCTCTCTGTCTGGCTCGCTCGCTCGCTCGCTCTCTGTCTGTCTCGCTCGCTCCCTGTCTGTCTGTCTCGCTCGCTCCCTGTCTGTCTGGCTCGCTCGCTCGCTCGCTCTCTGGCTGGCTCGCTCGCTCGCTCGCTCTCTGTCTGTCTCGCTCGCTCTCTGTCTGGCTCGCTCGCTCTCTGTCTGTCTCGCTCGCTCTCTGTCTGGCTCGCTCGCTCGCTCTCTGTCTGGCTCGCTCGCTCGCTCTCTGTCTGTCTGGCTCGCTCGCTCTCTGTCTGTCTGGCTCGCTCGCTCGCTCGCTCTCTGTCTGGCTCGCTCGCTCGCTCGCTCTCTGTCTGGCTCGCTCGCTCGCTCGCTCTCTGTCTGGCTCGCTCGCTCGCTCGCTCTCTGTCTGGCTCGCTCGCTCGCTCGCTCTCTGTCTGGCTCGCTCGCTCGCTCGCTCTCTGTCTGGCTCGCTCGCTCGCTCGCTCTCTGTCTGGCTCGCTCGCTCGCTCGCTCTCTGTCTGTCTCGCTCGCTCGCTCGCTCTCTGTCTGGCTCGCTCGCTCGCTCGCTCTCTGTCTGGCTCGCTCGCTCGCTCGCTCTCTGTCTGGCTCGCTCGCTCGCTCGCTCTCTGTCTGGCTCGCTCGCTCGCTCGCTCGCTCGCTCTCTCTCTGTCTGGCTCGCTCGCTCGCTCTCTGTCTGTCTGTCTGTCTCGTTCACACATGCAGTGATTCTGTTACACGTAGACGTGCGCACTGCTGGTTGCCATAGTAATAACCTTTGAGTGGGTGGAGCAACTAACTTTCCAATCCGTTTTCTTGCTGCTAAAGTGAAGTGTTCTGGAGGGAGAGTTAGCTTTTGTCATGTTTATCATGTAGGATTGATGAAGAGAAGCAGTGTGTGCTTGGTCTGCACTCCTGCTGCACCAATTCCCTCCATATTTGCATCAATTTGAGCTACACTGATAGTCATCTTTATGGACCCGCCCACATCCACCAGTCAAAGGTCACCGTTTCTGGTATCTCCTGATGTCACACAGCTCTCGTCAGAAATGACCTCCCGTCGCTGTTTGTGTGGAAGCATAAGGGAATTTTTTTATTTTATTAGCAAGCTAGCAGCTGTGTTTAAAGACATAAATAACAAACGTACGGCATGTTAGTGACTCAACCATTAGCGTTTTCTCTGCTTCTCTTTGCCTCAGATGCCCATCGCTGCCTCAGTCTCCACACCCAGTTCTCTCCACATATTGTTTTTTTTTTTGTACCCAACAGTAACATCGGGAGTTCTGAGGTTCTGGTGTTTTATTTTCATGATAAAGTGGATTTTGGTTATGAGGATGGAGGGCATAGTGTAAGGTGTCCTCACATTAACATACACAACACTACAGTCACAGCCAAACTCCATATGACAGCCAGCTGACCAGTGAAGAGTAGTGAAAGACCTTCCAGAAAGGATGTAGAAGTCACATGACCCATCGCACGTGTCCAGCCAAGCCCCTTCTCACTAATGATCTAATCCACTGCCTGATTTGTAGACTAACTGTAACAAGTCATTGGCTGTAACTCTACTCAATACTCAATGAACAAATTAAATGGTGTGTGCGTGAGTGTGTGCGTGTGCGTGTGTGAGAGAGAGAGAGAGAGAGAGTGTGTGTGTGTGAGTGAACAGCAGCACACACTCTTATCCTACAGTAAAGTCACCTGATAAACACTCAGTTGTTTCTTTGCTCCAAACTTCAGGATGATGTTCTGAAGTCAGTCAGCAGGTTATTTAATCTTGTAGGCTGTAAACGAGGTGTTATGAGGAAAGCACGCGTGCCGTTTAAAGACGCACACCGGTCCAATCGTCTGACTTGATGTGCAAGTGTCTATGGTCTGGAGCCCAAACAACAGATGATCTGAAGGGGTGATGAAATCCTTGAGTTTTGTGCTAGGTCAGAGTTCTCCATACTCACAATGTAAGGAAGTGAGGTGTTACACACACACACACACACACACACACCAAATCAAATCATCTTCCCTGTAAATACGAGGTGATGCTTAGAGTGAGAGATCTCTTTAAACACTTTGCTCTCTCTCTCTCTCTCACACACACTTTCTCTCTCACTCTCTCTCTTGACTCTCTTGTGTTTTCTATAAAGAGCTATTACTTACTATTCTGGATATGCAACAACAACTGAGACTTAAACCGCAGAAGGCCACGCAGTTATAGGAAAATGATCAACTGTGTGGCGTGTTGTGTTGTGGGGTGGGGTATTGTTGCGTGCTTTGGGGTGTTGTGGTGCTTTGCGTGCTGTGGGGTGTTGTGGCATGTTGCGTGCTGTGGGGTGTTGTGGTGATCTCATTCACTGTTACTTTGACCAGGGATTCTTCAGAAGGAGGAACATACACCATGATGTACACCAGTAAAGATCATCAGGAAATAAATAAGCACAAAATCTCCTGAAGACTTAAGAAACTGTACTAACTGTACTTAACCTCTTTCACTGGAGACACATCAGTTGTTATTATTATTATGTCTGAGTTTCAATTTAAAATGCTTCTTATTAAATAACGTCTCTGTTTACGTGTTCATGTATTCACTCCTGTGTACCAGCTGTTACTATAGCAACTACAGGGTATTAGGAGTGTGTTCTGGTCTGTGGGAGTCGCACGGTCATTCTGACCAATCAGCATGGAGAAGGTTACTAAAGCACGGAGTCCAGTTCCAGTGTTAGGATCACTTCATTTTGTTCATTTAGTCTCTAACATGTCAGGATTTGTTTCCTGAGTGTGTCCCTTCAGATTTAAAACAAAGCTCACTCTGCATTTGCTTAAGCTCCCATGTGTCCGACCTTCAGCGTGGGAAGAATATCAACATCCCCATGTTTGTGTGTGTTAGTGGCGAGCTAGCCAGCTAATCGTGTGAGTGAAAAACATTTCCCTCAGAGCAGCGTAGCATCACTGATGTAGGTTTAACAGGTGAATGATGTGTTCCTGAAGATGATGGTGTGTTGATTTACTGTGTTGAGTTGTGACTGGTCCACAGCGTGTTCTACAGTTTCAGCGTGTAGTGGAGCACAGAGGGTTAGTCACGCCACACTATTAGTGTGTTCAGATCACATTGGAGAGAATGAATGGAACGCGCGTGCACACGCACACTGCAGAGTCATAATTCTGAGTTGGGTGCGTTAGTCAGAAAACGTGGAACTGGACAGAACGTCTGAAGCTGGTGGTGAATATGCTGTAGACAAGGACAAGGAACTGAAGGAGTTTGTTAAGATTCAGGTGAAAGCATCACACATCAGGAGACAGTCTGACTGTACACACACCTGATATTTATTATTTATACACGTTTCCTTTCTCATCTTGTTACTTCAAACCCACAGGGAGGTTGTTTGGACTGGAGTGTAAATTGAAGTTGTGTGTTGTGCTCAGACTGGTGTGTGTAGTGTACACTGACTATAGTCAGACTGGGGTGGGGGTGTGTGTGTGTGTGTGTGTAGTGTACACTGACTAGAGTCAGACTGGGGTGTGTGTATGTAGTGTACACTGACTGTAGTCAGACTGGTGTGTGTGTGTCAGTCAGTGTCACCGTAAACAGATTGAGAACAATCCTGTCCCAGATTACACCAGAAGTTTTCTGGATTAAAAAAAACACACAAAATCTCTGCATACTGCGAAATTTGGGAAACCACACAGTCAGACATCTTTACTCACTTGAGTGTCTTCTTTGAGGTAACAGGTGAGGTTTGTGTGATGGTGTGAACACTGTTCTAAATCCTCAGGTGGGTTAAAGTTACACTATAATCTGATGTAGCGTTGCTCCATACTGCTGCTGTGTAGCACCGTGTCTAACAACGTGACCCATGTAGTGTTACACCAGAAACTACACACACACACGGAACAATGAATCAATGAACATAAATACATGGAGGGGATGAACTGAAGACTCCACACATTTCCTGAGTGTGAAAAATACACTGAGCAGGTATGAAGTCTACACTGTTATGATATAATAATCAGGAGACATGATCACGTTTACAGTATCTGTGTCACTGCCGCTTCCCAACAGTGATTGAGACGGTCATTAGTGTGTTATGTTTGTGTTAACACGCCTCATTCTAATACGTTTTCATTTCTATAGTAACGGATCATTCACACTGGCGTGTACAGCAAACGTCCAACATGAATTACATTGTTTAAATACGTATGTGTGTGAGTGTGAGATCATGATTTCCACAGTTGCACGCTGTGGGTCGAGTCCTCCTGATGGTATACCTTGAGCCTCCTTCTGAACAGCTGGATGAACATCTGGGGTGTGTGAGCATGCAGGCGGTGCAGTGTGAGATGTGGCATAAGCTCTGTAAGCTTCAAGGTGTCTTGTCACATGTTCTGGCAGAAATCGATGAAACCTAAGCAGAAGATTATGATGTTTAAAATTTAGAAAACTAAGATGTGTCTCGCGTGTGTGAGTGAGTGAAAGTGTACGTTTGCGCGAGAGCGCGTGTGTGTATGTGCGAGAACGTGCTTGTGTGAGAGCTTGTATGTGCAGGAGTGTGTGGGTGAGAGCATGTGTGTGTGCATGTATGAGTGTGCGATAGTCGTGTTTGTGCGTGTGTGCAGGAGCAGGTATGTGCCTTTATGTGCGAGAGCATGTGCACACGAGTGTGCCAAGCTGCACTGGAGGGGATGCTGTAGGTTTTGTGATGGTTGTATGTTGGTGTTTGGATGGAGCTCTAGTGAGGTCCAGTGTTCGGTAGCCATCTGGTACTGAGTACTGAGGATTAAATTAGTGTCAGTTGTCCATCTTCTGTTCCTCGTCCATCTGTCTGATTTGGTGTGATGTTCCATCAGGCTTTGTTCCACACGTCACTTCATCTCGTGCTCAGATTCTCAAAAATGAACATTCACACTGGTGACATTAATTCGTCTGAACCTCGCTCACTTCCCTATATTCGCTCCGGAGGGGAGGGGGCTTCATGTATTACAAACAAGTTTTTCAAGATGTTTTTCAGTGGTTTTTGTTAGGGATCAGATTTGCCTCAGAATATTAAAGCTAAATATAAAATATATGTAATTTGATCGAAAAATAAATCAACGAAAACTAAACTGCACTCAAAAATACAAATCTTAGACAATGCAGATTTTATGTAAATTAGGCTGAAGGAGAAACTTTAGCGTAGTGATGTTAAATACTCAACTCTTAGTGTGAAGCAGGGTAAAATATTTAGCTAGCGTTCTCTCATTAGCTTGTGCCTGATAGTTAGCAGCTAAGTTATTTTAGTAGGAAATTAACTTATAAAAAAAAAAAACACTAGATAAAATTGTGAGCATAACAGATGAGTTTCTGTCATTGTTGTAATGTACAGGGTTCACATTCGGATATTTTAGTCTCTGTGGATTATCCCTGTGGTTTAACAGATTACAGCATGTTGCTAACTGTATGAGAAATTCATGACTACAACCAGGAAAGTTAAGTATCCCATCACACAGTGAGATAATTAGCAGGTGACCCTGTGCGACCCTGACCCTGAGCCTCTGATGGAAAAGTCCTCAGCCCAGTTCATGATGTCAGACCTCCAGAAGCTCCACAATGTGATGTATAATCACTGTGCACGTCTCCAGGTACATCCACTGACCTTTGTATTACACTTTGTTTATGAGCCTGCAGAAAGTATTCACCCACACCAGTATCTAATAACTCTGTTTTTGCTTGATTACGTCATCAGATGATTTACAGATATTAGAGTGAGATTTAGATATTTAGTAAGTAACTAAATAACTACAACTCGATAACTACAAAAAAGTAACTCGATAACTACAAACACAGAGTTAACTAAAAATCTGTGGATTGTCCTGAAGGATGAACCTGCTTGATGAGGCCGTATCCACAGTTTGATGTGTTGTCGTGTCAACAGGGTAGTGTTGGTCAGATATGATGACTGAGCTCTAGATGATTGACGATAGGATTAGGAAGATAAAGATGACGAGTCATGTAATATGTGATAAATGCATACATTAAGTTGTTCTGGATACAAAGGGAGTTATGTTGCATATCAATTTACAAAGAGTTTTAGTACTGAAGAAAACATTAAGTTTAATTTATACCCATAGTTCATCGGTGTAGATATCCTTACAAGATATATTTATTTATTGTTCACCTCAGTGCCAATACTTTTAACAAGGTCTCTCCATCAGCTTTGGACCCGTCTAGCTTTAGCTCTAATTGTTTGTTGTTGTGGTGGTTGTGTTTAGGTAAACTTGTGCTTGAGTACTAAGGTTTTCATCTAGGATTGCTCTCAGCTCTGACCAACCAACCTTCACATCATGATGCTACCACCATCTCATGCTTCATCTATATACATCTATATACATATATATATATGCATGTCTGGTTTGGGTAAAAACTGATTCGGGTCACTTCGGGTCGGGTACATCTCTTTAGACCCTAGAAGACCTCTAGTATACCTCTTTTCCACCGGAAAGAACCGGGTGCTGGTTCAGAGCTAGCACTAGTGCTGGTTCTAGGTTGGTTCCACTGGCGAACCTTCTAAGAACCGGTTTGCCTTTCCACCGGCTAGAGAGCAATCACAGCGCCGAGTGTGACGTCACTGTATACGTGTCACGTGCCCCAGCAACGTTAGTGCAGCAGCTGTAAACACAAAAACAATGGCGGATGTTGCTTTACTGTTAATGCTCATGGCTTTGCGAACCTACATTGGCATCCAAAAGGGGCGAATAAAACGTGTAGGTGCAGCTCCATGTAATCTGTATAAACGGCGGTTGTAATCGATAAAGTACATAACGTTATTTTATCGTTAACACAGAAAAAAAATTAGCCTTAGCATGTAGCTACCTACTATCATGTGTTCTGATAATGTATCATATCGCGGTAAAGTAAAAATGTATTAAACAGTAGTATACTTAAGGTACATTATCAAATGCGCTAACAGTAGCCCCGCCCCCAGCTCCTGACGCAAGCGGTTCTTAAGTCTAGACCAGCAACGTTTTGGTGCTATTTAAGAAACACTTTTCCTGGTTCGGAGCCGGTGCTTTGGCGGTCGAAACAGAAAGAACTGGTTCTAAATTAGGCTCTGGCTCTGAACCAGCACTCAAACTGCCTCGGTGGAAAAGGGGCAGTAGTGATCTCAGCTGAAACAGGTCTGATGTCTCTTTACACCTCGTCACACTGCTGACGACATGACATCACTTCTGTGACTAATATATTATGTAATCTGTGACTAAGCAGTGCGATTGTGATGGATCTCTTGTGATTATTAACAGATTTTTATTTCTGTTGTCTAGCCTCACTCCGGTTTCAGACACATTTACACTTCTTCTGTTTAATTATTTTTTTTGTTCTAGCGAAAATAAATGTGTTTTTTTTTTTTTTTTTGCCAGAATTTTGGTAATTTGTACAGCAACTCATCAGCATGGTCTCATATAAATAATAAGTGTAAGTGTTGAACGGTTTCTCGCTTCAAAATTACAAAAGTGTTGTGCGTTGTGGGTCGGTGGCGTAGCGTTGTGGGTCGGTGGCGTAGTGCTTCATAACATACACAATAAACAATACAGTCATCAAGACCCTGTCCTGCACTTGGATTCCATAGAGACGATTCACTGATTACAGGCAATGAATCAACACACACACGCACATCCAGGCAGTGGATGATTTTTTTTTTGCTTTTATTTTGAATTTGTCTAATCACATTTAAACAAATAAAATAATTCTCAATACCTCCTTCAGACTTTGACTCAGTTTATCATCAGTGGTGGTGTTGACTAATCCCCTGTTCACACGCTCACTGGGTCCTTGTTGTTCTGTACTCTTTCATGTTAAAGCAGATGAACTGATCTGACTTTTGGAATTGGTCCAGAACGGTGTGGACGTCACAGTAATGTTGAGCGTCTGCAATCCTTTCCTTTGTGTTTACAGTGAACTTTAAGACCACGTCAGTAAGGAGAGAGTAAAAAGGTTCGAGGGGAGCTGTACGGTTTAAAGCGCTGCTGCATCACTCTGTTTTGGTGAAGATGGATGTAGCAAATGATGACCTGGTGATCATGCAGTCACATAAAACACATGTTCTGTCCGAGTGTGTTTGAGCCGGAGCTTCGCCGTAATGTGTGTAACGTACTGACGTCCTCATCAGGACTCGCGTGAGGAAGAGATTTTACTAAAGATCTGGATAAACGGAGCCTGGTGTGTTACTGTAAGAGGAGTCAGAGGCTTCAGGAGATGGAGCTTGTTATCTTGCATCATTTCATTTAATGATTATTGAAACATTCTGCTGTCTCTGTCCAGTTACAGAAACTGTTTTTTACATTTCCGGTGTTTAACACCCATCCTCATACAGACCCAAGGAGCCAAGGGTGTTCTTTTAACTGTGTTACTTACACACGCGAACGGGTATGGACACACGCGAGCGCGGAGATGGACACGCGCACCTCAACACGACGACACGCAAACACACAAATGTCCTTGGCTCCTTGGGTCTGTATGAGGACGTGTGTCCGTCTGTCGCCATAAACTGTTGGCCTGATGTCATACTGTATGTGTGTGTATATGAGAGGGAGAGAGAGATGCTAGTGTGTTTGAATGATCGAACTCTTCTTTAAAGTGTCAGTCAATGCTCATGTCCTGTTTTTATATATATTTACATGGCACTTTTATTCCTGTTACATTTGGACTGCAAGATACCATGTAGCTGGAATGTGTTCATGGACCTGTGTGTGTGTGTGTGTGTGTGTGTGTGTGTGTGTGTGAGATCAGTTATTCATGAAGACGGTTTGTTTGGCTCTTTCCTGCAGCAGCTCTTAGATGTGATGTTACGTTGATTTCTAAGATTGCTGTTGTTCATAAAGTCCTTTTAAAATACAGATCTCTTCACTGCAGCTCATGTCTACATGCAGCTCAATAATCTGACTGAGTGTAAAGATCTGAACCTTCAAATGACTGTCAGTGCCAGCATCATGTCATGTGGAAGAACGGATTATGATTTCTCCATTTTTATTTATTTATTTGTTTATTTGTTTGTTTTGACCTTTTAGACCCAAAGCCCAATGGACCAGGTGGGGAAGATCAGGGCCCAGCATTATGGAGCAGGAAACCTGTACTCTCAGCAGCAGCAGCAGTCTCAGGGGCCTCCACCCCAGCAGGGGTCTCCCTACCCTGGGCAAGGCTACGGCTCACCAGGACCACAGAGATTCCCCATGAGCATTCCGGGACGCACCCCTGGGGCTTTGGGAGCCATGCAGTACGGACAGCAGGTGAGCTGAGCTATGGTGTCTGATCCATCAGGCCGAGAACCGTTGTTCAAAACGTTTAAAGGTTTGGGTTAAGACGTGTTTAGTGACGTCACAACACACAGGCAGTGTATCGTCATAGAAAGAGAAAGGGTTTACACATAGGTGTGTCTTCAGTAGAAGAGAATGTAGAATCTGCCCTCAAAAAAATGTTGCATTACAAATTGAAAAAAAAAAAATAAGTAAACAACAATCACAAAAAAACCTCCTGGAGGAACTGATCAAGCTGCTGAACTCTGTCTAGATGTATATGACCAGCAGTTTGAAAACTAAAGACTGTAGTTGTGGGTACAGGGAGGACTCGTCCTGATTCCTGTTGGAGTCACAGTGCCGTGTGCACAGGCTTTGCTCAGTGCTTTAAATGTTCCACAGGAAACGAGGTGAAAGTTGAATGTGATTGAACTTTGGGCAGAAAGGAAAAGCCCCATGTGAGCAGCGTCTGTAGATCTTTTACCATCAGTCAGATCAGTGGTGTACTTTTTTTTTTTTTTTAATGAAAAATGGATTATTTCTTTTATAAATTAGAAAATTAAACCATTTATACGTTCACTAGATGTTCTACTGCTATTAATTTAATGAGTCATTTTTTGAAAGTAATTCTTTTCATCATCTCTCTCATTACAGAAGTTTATTTCAAAGCAGTTTTTTATTCCTCAGACTGAACGTGTGCTTCTTTTATTTAAATTGACACCTTAATCAGTGTTTATTATAAACTTTCTGAAGAATATTTGGATTTAATATTTCAAACCTCAGCCATGTCGAGTCTGAATCTTACAGTGATGAGGATTTCATTCATATCCGTCACTGTAGAGCCATACTGTAAGTATTCACCCCCCCCTTACTGTAACCTGGAATGGACCTCATGTAAACATTTACTCTGATTCATGCAACATGACGAGACTTTATTTGAGACACAAAACTAATTTGTTAATTGCCTTTGTGTTTACCCTCTTGGGTTGAGTCTCCAGAGATGTTCCTCAGCACCAGCTTTGTACGTCCGCGTCTCAAAACGTTTATGTGGCAGGTTGAAATTTGACTGGAGTGTTTGGTTGAGTCACTGCAGTGTAGCTTTGCCAGTGATGTTGAGGTTGTGGTCCTGCTGGAAGGAGAACCTCCTGAGTAGTAGATCTTGGTTTGTCCTATCAAATCAACTTGCCCTCAACCCTGACTAATCCCCTGCTGAGAAATCCTTCCCGCAACATGATGCTACCACCACCTTGCTTCACTTTGGTAATTTCATGGTGAGGATCAGCGTCAGCTTTTCCTACTGTCATTATCGCTCAGATTGTTCACTCTAGACTAAGATCTCATTTAATGTAATTAGTAGAGCAGGTTACAGAAGAAAACATCTCTAAAGTCTGGTAACATTACATTTTACTACACTGATGGGCTCAAGTTGTGTTTTTGAGTGGATCTTGGCTGTGGGGATTTGACCATCCAACCAAAACTGCAGTAGGAATTTGTTCGATTAGTCAAACATGAAGGTCTCAGCTTTTACTCTTTCAAATTATTTTTTAAGCACCAACAACAAAATAAGTTTCATAATTTTGTTTCATAAGAACAAAACTAAATTTAAAGAATTAAATTATTTTTACAGAATTAAAGATGTTTTTCAGGTCTTTTCTTTGCTGATGTTCTGACATTAAACTCAAACCAACGCAAACTTGAACTTTGAGTTGGTTATCGACGTGAGCGAGAGGGCTTCTGAAAACAGGAAGTGAGGCACTATATCAGTAACACCAAGCGCATCAGAAAGAATAGCTGGTCTCACTGCTTTCTGCTGTGACTCACTTACTAGTGCTAATATGCTAAAGCACTGCTGGATTCGCTGAGGAACAAGATGGAAATCGAGCTGGAGCGTATATATAATAAGGCCAGCTAATTAAAGGAGTAACCTGGCATTGTATTTCACATGGTAATACACGCTCAGCACCACCACCATGAGGCCATGAGATCTACCTCAACAAAACTTGTTTCTCTGATTACTTTGCAAGATGGTTTCTCCAGACGCGATTGGAGGCCAAGCTGCCAAACATGGAAGTGAGAGAGTTTTTTGTTTAAGCATTTTAATAGCGGCAGAGTTCAGAATCACAAACCAGATGATATGAAGATACGTTAGCATGCTGCTACATCCATCAGCAAAACTGAGCTGGGACGACTGGTTATAAGGTCTGGTGTGAGGAGGCACTTCATACGTAATCGTTATCATCTTAGTGTGTGGTGTTTAATTACATTACAGTCAGCTGAATCATTCAAATAACCAGCACCAAATCCTTCCTGGGCTTCAGCGAGATCGATCAGTCTCTTTTTTTTAACTTCCACACATTCGAATTCATACGTTTTAATTGTTTGTCACGTTATAATCATCGCAGATGTAATAGAATTTGTTCTGTCAAAGTTTTTGCAGTTTGTTTGTCTTCCTTGGGTACAGAGTCTGTAAGCATGTTGTATGAGATGCAGTACAGTGGGTTTGGATTACAGATGGATATGAAGAACATGTCAGTTTCGTGTTTATCATATTCTAGTTGTGTGAAAATTCACCATCCTTCTGATTTCCTCTATTTTTACATATTTGTCATGCTGCATGGTTTCAGATCCTCATTCTGAACGTAATACCCAGCGAAGAGATCATGAGGAAACACAAAAAGGAAAAGGTTCTGCAACATCTAGATCCCCTGTGTGAAAAAATAATTACCCCCTAAACTTAACTGGTTTTTTCATTCTTTCATGTAAACACTTTTTTTTTTTTTTTTTTTTTTTTTTTTTTACATCCGCTGCGTAGGGAAAGAAAACCCTTCGTCTGCAGATTTGCTTCCATTCAGCCGTATTGGAGAGCTTTGGAGTGTGTGACCTGCCTGTTTACTCGTATCAAGGCCTGAAGATATATTATACAGAGCTTTAAGATGACACTAAACTAAGGGCTAAATAATTACTGGTGTAAATTAGAGATCTGAGGATCACACGATGGATGAAATGATCATTTGCAAAGGAGTAACAGCACGTTGTCTCCAGCTCCTGATTAGTCAGCACCATGCAGATGTGGAATATTGTCTAGGGAAATGACCCCCAGGTATAGAGAGAGATTCTCAAAGCTGTAGGTAGTTAGCACATGGCCTAGCATTGGCGTAAACACTTTTTTTTGGCAAAAACACTTTCTGCCTCAAAAGTTCATATCTCCCGTTGATGGGTTATTTGGAGCAGAGTCAAGAAAAACACTATTCTTGAGAAATCTGAAGCTTTTTTGATAAAGTGACTGGAACTAGAGTGAAAACTGGTTTCACAGAACATTTACTACCAAGATTTCAGAGATTTGAGGTTTTTTTCCCTCTTGTTCTGTACTTTATGCTTCCCTCTCTTTTAATCACCACAGATGGGGTACGGACAGCAGGGCCCAGGAGCTTATGGCCACAGCCAAGGAGGCTACTACGCTCAGCAGAACCCTCTTACTCCCCATGGAGGCCTTCAGCAGGGTTCATACCCTCAGCAGCATTCCAGTGCACCAGGCTCCCAGCATCCTTTCTCCCAATCTCCTTCAGGTCCTCCTCTGCCTCAGGGGGGGCTGTCGTACTCCCAGCAACCCCAGGGCCAGTCTTCGTACTCCCAGGCTCCACATTCCCAGGCTGGACAGCCTACTTATACACAAGCCCAGGCTCTTTCTCAGGCCCAGGGTACACCTCAGTCAGCTCAGGGCCCTCAGCAGCAACCCGGATTCCCCCAAGCAACGCCTGGTTCCGGGCAGCAGCCTCCTCCTCCACCTCCTACGCAGCAACAGGGCGCAACTCCGCAGCAGCAGCCCAGTGTAGGTCCTCCTCAGCAATCCCAGCAGCCCATGGGTCACGGTCCTCCTCCACAGGGACACCAGCCCTCACCCTACTCCCAAACCCCACCAATGCAGCCTCAGCAGCAGACACCATTTCAGCGCTTCCCTCCTCCACAGCAGGTAAGGAGATTGTTCCTGTCCTCTCCGTCCATCAGGAACCCTGAGGATTTATTTACCAACAGTTACGGTTTCCTGGAGATATGTAGCGTGATCTTTAATTTCCCAGTAAAATCTGCCGTAGGACATAACACACTGGAGCTGAACACAGGCCCTAGTTTGAGTTTATTGACAGGTTTGAATGATGGCACACGTTTCTTTAGCAGCAGCAGTTTTGGGCTTTTCACAGTGAAACTACGGCGTTAGTTTCACAGCGCAATGTCAGCACAAGAGACGCAGTCAGATCCCAGATCAGCGTCTGTCTCTTACCACATGCTTTGTACAGTTACAGAAACATTGTTGTGTAACTGTTCAAGTTTTTTTTCTATTGTTTTCTCACCTTTATGCATTCCAGGAAGCTTAAAACTGTCAAGAAGGATTTACATAGCGATGTGAGCTTTCAATGCTTTCAATAATGGTGACTGGAGAAACCGACAAGCATGAGCTGAGTGATTATTTATCCATTCACTGTTGTTGATTCCGTAATTATGGAAATAATTTAGTAGTTTAAAGCAGGGTTCAGGGCTGTGCAGTGTGAAACACCATGAATTAACCCCAGCCAGGGTTTTTCCTGGGTCAAAATTGGTCTTTGGTGGTGGCTGACTGACATGGTCATTCACACACAGCAAAGAGTACCCTAGTACCCACATGATCCGCAAGCCCAATATTGACAATAAATGTTAAATTTAAAATAAATACCAAGAAACAGTTTGTGTGGGGTTTTTTTTATCCTATTTATTCATGAAAAAAGATCACTGCCAGGCTAGATAGTAAAAGAAAGTGATTACAACTTATTTTACATGTAAACATCATCTATACCAAAGTATATTTGAAATGTCAAAGGTATCACCATTTATCTATTTACAAATATCACAGCCTGCAGATGAACATTTAACTCATCTTTTTTTATTAACACCGTAGAAGCTTTTTACAAGATCTCTGTAGTCGATTTCATCCTGATGGGGCCCATCCACAGCCATCTTGCAGCATACGTCTAAATGTTGGTCCTTTTTCATTTTAGTATAATATCAATTAAAAAGTAGCATTAAAAACTTAGCGTTAAAAGGTGTAATAGTGTAATTTTTTACCATTATAAAATTTAATAAAATTAGCAGCTAGCTTGCAACAGCTTTCTTTGTGCTTTGATCAGGGCGGTTCTAGGATTTCATCTTTAGGGGTTTTAGCCCTCAGTGAGTATTTAAAACAAGAAGAGTTTCATATTATATATTATATGACTACATAGTAAGACAAAAGTTATGGTGTTATTTAATGGCAAAAGTGGACACCAAAATTTTATGCATGATGTAATGATGCCAGTCTCGAATCAAATCAGTTCATGTATGTGTGCAAGCAGTATGTACAATTAATGCAGTCATTAATAAAAAATATTGACAAGACGAAGACCAAATCATTTTTATTTGGTATTAAATGGATTGTTTGCATTAATATTTTGTTTGTGCTATCAACTCTGGTAATAAGAATAGTGACATTTTCACTGCTTTTGGTTGCCGTTTTGCGGCTTTCCGCAAATTAACGTTATAGATAAATGCCTCCAGCTCTGACTGATGCGCACGCTGTGTGCGTGCCTGTGCTTCTCCATTCAAATAAAGTGACTAAAATTTTGAAAGACTATAACACACGTGTAGACGCAAAGTAAATAAAAATTGCTCTTGGATCAAACTGATAAATAATTTTCTTTCCCATCGACGACATGTCCTGCATTTTAATATAATTTTTATTGTTTATTTATGAAAGTAAAAATTATACTTTTAGTTTTGGTGTGGCTGAGATCACAGACGGGGGGCTGAAGCCACCCTAAAAAAGACCTAGAACCTCCCCTGGCTTTGATCTAGTTTCAGCTCACTCCAGTCTAACTTTAAACTAAATGATTTTATAGGTAATTTACTACACATTGTCATAGGCCTATACATACTGTGGATTATTAAGGCAAAATTTTACTAAACACTCTTGCTAAATGTGGTAAACACACTTACTTTCTCATTTCAGATGTGCATGTTCTGCTAAGAAGTAATTATTTGTTATACACCGATTCAGACACTGACGGGCAGACCAATTGCTTTAACCATTCATTATAATGAATCGGCTCAAAGGAGTCATTAGGTCCCAAATCGGACTTTAGCGGACATGTTGTGTGGGAATTCTGGCTGTTGGGACATCGCGAAAGATTTCTCAACACACACACACGCGCAGACACACTCACAAAAAAAATTCACAACTGGATAGATTTTTTTTTTGCAGGCTCTGTGCTCGTTCTTTCCGTCACTCTGTCAGTAGCCTGCTTCACTCACAAAACCCAATTACAGATCAAATAAGGCTTTGGCGGGACAAAAAATCGTTTTGTCGGCCGGCAAAAAATTTTCAATGTAGGAAAAACCCTGCCAGCTGAAGGTGAGCAGTGTGAAACAACAGAACCCAGGATCAATAGAGGGCTGTTTCAGGTGTGAAAAGCCCTAAAGGGATGTAAAGTTTAGACGGCTGTGAAAATGAGCCTTAAACTAGTCTGTGTGATCTGGTCTTCTCTTTTTATTAATTTAATTTTAATATTAATTTTCTCTTTCTCTTTCCTCTAAGGAGCTGTCTCAAGACTCCTTCAGTTCCCATCCTTCTGGTCCTACCTCCAACCAGCCCCTGAGCTCCAGTAAGAGTGCTACAGAGGACAGCATGCAGGGCTGCCCCTCAAGTCTGCCCGTGAGTCTCTGCACATCGAATCTACTTTCATGTTCAGCTCGCGGTCTATAAACGAACGATTGCTTTGGAGAATGTTTCATATCACAACCTAGTCATCTTGTGGATCTGGTTTTAATGAACAGATACTCGTGATCCACTTCAGTGGAACAGAGGGTGAAACGGGATGTGTGTGTGTGTGCGTGCTGGTGTCTAATCTGTGTGTGAGAGAGAGAGAAGTGATTGCATATCTCTACCTGTGGGATAATCTTTTGGTGTTTTGGGTGTGTGCTGGGTGGTGGTGGGTGTTTGCATGTATGCAGGTGGTGGGTGTATTCGCGGGGTGTGTGTGGGTGCACAGAGAAGGGGGTGCGGGGGAACTGTGTGTGAATTGCTTTTGTTTTATTGGTTGACCAATTACACAAAGCTGCCAGTGGGGATTCACTCAGAATGTGATTCTCCTTTATTTACTTCCCGTATTTATTTATATATTTCTGCTGGGCTGAGGGAATCCCTTCAGCTGGAGGCATTTACTTAAACACTGACACTTCAGCACCACCGTGATGTTCTCCATCCTTCTGCTTAAACACACTTCTGACTGACACCTGAACTGAGCCCCACATGCTCCAAAACCACTGCAGCACCTCCAGTGCTCCCAGTCTGATATGTGCAGCTGCATGACAGCTTCTAATCGTCGCAACATTTTTAAAACTCTATGTGGAACTCTATGTAGATGTAGAACGTTCAGTTCTATCAGTATGTTAGGGTTCTACACCATCCCACAGCGAGGTGTAGCTAATGGCTGACTGATAAGGAACATCACAAAGCTCTGTTTCTCTTTATAAGGTCTGATAAAGTGCTACAGCTGTTTTCTTAACATCACCAAAAACCCTTACAGGTCCCACAACTGTCTGAGACCCATCTAGTGATGATGCTTAGCTTCTTATTGTAAAACCCTCAGATTGTGGGTAAAACCCCACTGAAGCATCGCTTCTCTGAAGTTCTTGACTTCTCACGTCACCGAGGTCAATTATTGTGAGTGTCCACCATGTGAGCAGTAAACTTGTGTGATTTAAAGTCAAATCCAGCTCAGCATCCACATTAAAAACCTGTCCTTCACCACAAGCGATGGTGGGACTACGTCATGGTGGGACATATCGTACCATGTCAGAAGAGAAAGGGAAGACAGGAAAGATTTAACTTGGTCTATATCTCCTCTGGTGCAGGAGAGAGTGAGGAGGAGTCTGAGGATTTATTGGTTCCTCCTCATGATCAGGTCCTTCACCTGAACGACAGCTTCCTGTAGCTCAGAGTCTGTGATCCAGACGAGGACGTGGTGACTCGAGAGTCTTCAGCGCTCATTAGCCTGAAACTAAAACCTCCTGACACACTGAGCACAGTGAGATGGTACACTGAAACAAGCTCGACTGGTTCAGCTTGTTCTCTCATTGTTATTGCTTTGCTTGGCAGTGTACGAGTGTTTAACTGCATGACCCATCTTCTCCTTTAGTAACACAACTCACTACAGTCTTAACGTTTCATGGAGTTTTCATTGTTTCTCTTTTTTAATATCATAATAAATTGACTCCATCGAATCATCCATCGAATCAGCTGTTTCCAGTCAGTTTGTAATGTAAAGAACTTTAAGTCACACTGTTTCTCTGAGAAATCATGGCCATATTTACACCTTATGGATATTATGTGGTCATGTTGCCTCCGTGATCCACAGGTGTGTTATGGTGCAGAAACATGAATAACGCCCCCTTCTGGCCAGTTCAGCTTCAGGAGAGAAGCTTTTTTTCTGATGACGTGACATTCATGCTGAAATCCAATTGGCTGACCAGATTCATGCTTGAGTTAGGAAATAAAGCAGGTTTCACTTCCAGAGAAACGGTCATCTGGTTGTGACTCCACCCCCCAGTGTGACTCCACCCCCGTATGTCTATACCCCTTTGGTCAGACCATTTGGGGTCTCTGTGTTTTTAGTGCAGTCGAGTATACGATATTGTAAATGAAAACCTGTGGGCAGGGCTTATCACACCTGGAGTAACACCTGGACACAGTAGCGTCTGTAGTGTGTGTTCTGTTGCTCTTAAGAACAGCTACAGTGACGTCAGAACCGCTGGCTTATGCAGATTTATGACCTGATGCTGCCATCTTCTGGTTTGTTACAACATGGCATATGTCCGTTTATTTTTAAGTTCTTGCCAGATAAATCTTACAGAATTAGGACTTAAAATGCACTGAGATCAGGATCTTCTGATGCATTTCTATAAAATGTTCTAGATTAATCTTGTCGTCTTGTGGTGTTCTATGATATTGTATGATTTTTATATTGAGTGACTCACATGGGAACACTTTCACATACTACAGAAATTATTTAAGGCGGAATGGGCGGAGCTAAATGATTGACAGGGGATTTTATTGGCTTTAGTTTTAATGTATCCTACTGAATAAAAGCTTTCCTGTGTTAAAATGTTTTAGAAATGTTCACTGATCTGGACAAAGTGTTGTAGGTTTGACACAGACGCAGACGGACACGGAGACGAACGCGATCGCGTGTGCGTCTGTGTGCGCGCGTGAGCGTCTATGTGCGCGCGTGTGTGCCAATGTGTGCATGCGTGCCTGTCTGTGCGCGTGTCTGCACAGACACACAGACACGCGCACATAGAGACACAAAGACACACACACACACACACTATTCTGCTCATCAGTGTGTAGACAGACATTAACTGAACTGATGTGGTGTTGAGTTCTCACTCAGGTTCCTCTCAGGGTTCCTTCATGTGGTCTCAGGGCCTGAGTTGCTCTTGGTGAATGTGACTCGACGCCCAGGTTGCTGTCACTCTGTGTTGAAGGTGTTGGATTGAGGTTGATGTTGATGGGAGAAAGCAGGTGTGTAGGTCTGAAGAAGCGAGATCTTTATTACACAAATGGAACAATCTTCTGCATCTCTCTCTCTCTCTCTCTCTCTCTCTCTCTCTCTCTCTCTCTCTCTCTCTCTCTCTCTCTTTCATGTGCAGCAGCAATGCAGGACGTCTGCCATGTCTTTGTTTGTGTCTTTATCTTCAGTTTCTCACTTGTTCTCTCTTTTCTCTTCATGCTTTAGTGTGGAGTCTTTCTACTGTTCTCTGCCTTGTTTGTGAGTCTGTTCTTTCTGTATTCAGAGTCTGTGGCTGTTTCCTGTTTCTATTCTGGGCCTCAAGCTTCCTGTCCATTTATTCAGATTCAGGGGCTCCTCTCTCTCTCTGTGTCTGTCTCTCTGCCTCTCTTTCTCTCTGTCTCTCTTTTTTTCTCCCCCTGTCTCTCTCTCGCTGTCTCTCTCGCTCGCTGTGTCTCTCTCTCGCTCGCTCGCTCTCCCCCCCCCCCCATGCCCCCCCCCATCTTACCCCCTTCTCACTAAGCCTTTGCCTTTTCTTCCCCAAGTTCTATGTCCTTGAGGTTCTTGGTATTGAAACATCAAGAGAGGTGAAGTGGGCAGAGCTTTGAAGTTTGAACTCTAAAGTAAACTGCATCATCCTGGCAGTTCGGCGGTGTGTTAGTGTGTCTTCACTCGATTGTGTGATGTTCTAAGTAATAATCGTCCACCTGAGCCATACCAGGACATAGGTGTGGAGGTGACACCAGTGCAGATGATCAGCTGATCAAACAAAAAGCGGTTCTGATGAACACCAACAGAATGGATTCACTTCAGGAGCTCAGAACCCTACCTAGTGCACTTCTGAGTAGCAGGGAAGGATATTTGACGTCACAGCTGACACTTGCTCAGAGGAAGATGCTACAAAAACCCCGTAATCCAGATTTACTCCATAAGGAACTTAATCCTTGCTCGGTTACTATGGCAACATCTGCTTCTGTATAAAGCTCTGTGTGTGTTAGGGGTGCGGAAGTGTTTATTCTGTAGCGTTGATTTAGAGTTCAAAAGATTTCTGTATTAGATCTGATAAAAGAATCTAATCTAGGTAGCCTGGGATGTGGGTAATGTTTCCCCAGGAGCTGTTCTCAATCCCAGAATGCACTGCACATATAGGTGAGCAGCTGTGTGCAGGTTTCTGAGCGTGACTGCTAGGGCTGCACGATTTAGGGAAAATGTCATTGCGATTATTGAGGTCAATATTGCGATCGTGATATAATAAACAAATGGTATCATGCTTGCTTGGTTCTCAAGGAAAATGCACAGACAGATTTCTGATAATGCTGAAATTTATATTTCTAAACTCAAACTAGCAGCAACAACAAACAAATGCAAAACGTTTTCAAATTAAAATATAAAATAACATATTAATGCTGATTAATGAAAAGCCTAAGATCAAAACTGTAGGTGTACAAGTTATGCAAGTTATACATGGTATTGCAAACACCAATGTTGATGATATTTCCCTTACATATACATTTGCTTTTAAGTCTAACTATTACTTTTGATTATGATGTGATTTAGACTGGGGCATGGGAAGAGGTTTCAGGTTTGGGGTGCTGAGTTTTTACTGTCACCACTTTTGAATGTGGAATAATATCAAGGCTATAAAACTAGTCAACTCCGCGAATCACAAAAGTATCAGTGAGAAGTTGAGAACACTCGTCTAAACAGTGCATACACTCGAACTTAACTGCACATCACATTTTTTACTTATTGATACTGCTTTTAATCGTAATGCAAAGACCGGTCATCGGGACATAAGCTGTCATGTACAATAAAAGAGCCTGCGCAGCGACAGGAAATATCATTTAACACAAAAATCTGCCTAGATGGTGGACCTGCGCTCAGGATTTTTTTATTTTTTTTTTGAGTGGCATGTGGACGAATTCTTTCTACGCACACACTTTTATTTCTTGATAACAGACCGCTGCTAACTAACATACCGTTACCATGAAAAACAGAGCGTTGCCATGGACATACAGGATTCTAACCGTAGAGACAGAGTGCACTATTTTCTTTAGCGGAAGCAATACACTTGTTCAACAATTTCGTGTTGCAGCCACAGGCGTATGAGACCTGTAACGAGCAACAGCGCAAAGCCACAAACTGGTTCTAAACATTTTAAAGGCGTAACAGCTGATGAAAAAGCAGAGACAATTGTAGACGAAAATGAAGAGATTTTATCTTAGTTTTTATTTTATACAAAACATTTTCGTCTCGTCTTTTTTCGTCAACAATAATGCATGTTAATTTAGTCTTAGTCAGCGTTTTTGGACAGTGGTGCAGTCTTGTCATCGTCTCGTCTTAGTCATGAAAAAAAGGTTGCTGACAAACATATTTCGTCTCGTCTGACGAAATTAACACTACATATAACAGAGGTAGCATTTTTTCTGGCCACCAGTTCAGTGTCCGTCTGCTCGGCATCCATCTTCACCCGTTCCGCGCTGCACACCGGAAAAAGTCACATGACCATACGCGCCACACGTGCCACTGCCTAAACTGAAACTCACTTTTTTTTAAATTTTTTTTTTTAATAGCGGATAGCGGTGTAGTGTATGAAATAGGCAAACAGCTTTCAGAGAGAATGGGTTGTCATGTCCACACATGCACGTATTTATTTATTTATTTATTTATTTCATAAAATCGCAGCATTTTGCGTCATATAATCGCACAGGCTTGATATCGCGATTGCGATATGATTAATCGTGCAGCACAAGTGACGGCGATAGTGTTGGTGCTGCGGTGTTAGTGTGAGTAGAGCAAAAGGGAGTGTGGAGACCTGAGAACAGGAACCAGACCAGGAGCGTGAGTGAGCTGAGGTCCTTCAGAGACCAGTGAGGCCACACACACACACACACACACACACACACCCCGCACTGGAGACACATTTCTCTCACCTCGTTGTTTTCCGTGGGAAGTGATGACTGGAGTAATCAGTATTTACCCGATGCTCCAGTGCTGCTGTGTTTACTGTTCACATGTGGCTTAGTCATGACTGCTCATAATGCAGAATAACATCTCGTACGTTCTCATAAACCCTCGTAAAGTCTCGTTATGTCTCAGAACTGTTCTGGATAATAATGCGTATAATGAATGTGTTGCCGTTTTAAAGACTCTTTAAGGCTCCAGAAGTCGTTTGTTTGCGATCGTGTTCAAGTTAAACTTTAATAACGAGGACTTTTATTTACAAACAAGAAACAGGCAGAGTCATGTACGTGTGTGAGGAAGTGTGTGTTATCTCTGTACTATGATGTGTGTGTATACTGCGACGCATTGAGTGTGCGCGCGTTATTTCTGTATGGTGATGTGGTGTCTGTGTGCCCCTGTGTACTGCGATGCATTGTGTGTTAGTCATCTGTGTACCGTGACATGGTTTGTGTGTGTGATCTGTGTACCGTGACATGGTGTGTGTGTTACCTGTGTACCGTGACATGGTGTGTGTGTTACCTGTGTACCGTGACATGGTGTGTGTGATATCTGTGTACCGTTACATTGTGTGTTATCTGTGTACCGTGACGTGGTGTGTGTGTGTGTGTTATCTGTGTACTGTGACATGGTGTGTGTGTGTGTGTTATCTGTGTACCGTGACATTGTGTGTGTGTGTTATCTGTGTACTGTGACGTGGTGTGTGTGTGTGTGTTATCTGTGTACTGTGACATGGTGTGTGTGTGTGTTATCTGTGTACCGTGACATTGTGTGTGTGTGTTATCTGTGTACCGTGACATGGTTTGTGTGTGTTATCTGTGTACCGTGACATTGTGTGTATGTTATCTGTGTACCATGACATGGTGTGCGTGTGTGTTATCTGCGTACCATGACATAGTGTGCGTGTGTGTGTTATCTGTGTACCGTGACACGGTGTGTGTGTGTGTGTGTGTGGGGGTGTGTGTTATCTGTGTACCATGACATAGTGTGCGTGTGTGTGTTATCTGTGTATCGTGACATTGTGTGTGTTATTTGTGTACCGTGACACGGTGTGTGTGTGTTATCTGTGTACCGTGACATGGTGTGTGTGTGTTATCTGTGTACCGTGACATGGTGTGTGTGTGTTATCTGTGTACCGCGACATGGTGTGCGTGTGTTATCTGTGTATCGTGACATTGTGTGTTATTTGTGTACCGTGACACGGTGTGTGTGTGTGTGTTATCTGCGTACCGTGACGCGGTGTGTGTGTGTGTGTTATCTGTGTACAGTGACACAGTGTGTGTGTTATCTGTGTACAGTGACATGGTGTCTGTGTGTGTGTGTGTGTGTGTGTGTGTGTGTGTGTACCGTGACATGGTGTGTGTATGTTATCTGTGTACCGTGACATGGTGTGTGTATGTTATCTGTGTACCGTGACATGGTGTGTGTGTGTACCGTGACATGGTGTGTGTGTTTGATCTGTGTACCGTGACATGGTGTGTGTGTTTGATCTGTGTACCGTGACATGGTGTGTGTGTCTGTGATCTGTGTACCATGACATGGTGTGTGTGTGTGTTATGTGTAACGTTACATTGCGTGTGTGTTATCTGTGTACCGTGACATGGTGTGTGTCTGTTAGTTATCTGTGTACCGTGACGTGTGTGTGTGTGTGTGTACTGTGACATGGTGTGTGTGTGTGTGTGTGTGTGTGTGTTATCTGTGTACCGTGACATGGTGTGTGTGTGTTGTCTGTGTACCGTGACATGGTGTGTGTGTGTTATCTGTGTATCGTGGCATTGTGTGTGTGTGTGTGTGTTATCTGTGTACCATGACCCTGTGTGTGTGTGTGTGTACCGTGACATGGGGTGTGTGTTATCTGTGTACCGTGACATGGTGTGTGTCTGTGTGTGTGTGTGATCTGTGTACCGTGACATAGTGTGTGTGTGTGTGTGTTATCTGTGTATCGTGACATTGTGTGTGTGTGTGTTATCCGTGTACCGTGACACGGTGTGTCTGTGTGCGTGTATATGTTATCTATGTACCGTGACAGTGTGAGTGTGTATCTGTGTACCGTGACGTGTGTGAATGTTAAGTGCAGGACTGAGAGTTTGACAGCTTTTTGTTGCTTTAGCTTTGTTTTGTGCAGTCAGCAGTTTGAGCATAAAGAAGAGCTGCAGCAGATCTGTGTTTGTTTCTCTAAGGTGTCAGAAACACAACCTGTGTGTAATTATACAGCCTTATTCTCCTGGGTGGGGAAACATAGCAATAACCTCTACAAAATGTAATAGAACTGTAAGGGATTGTGGAGGAGAGAGTAATGTGGGTGTGAATACATACGAGTATGTTCATGTCTATTCATTATATGTGTTCGGTTTCTCTCTCGCTCTTCCTTTTCTACTCTCTCTCTTCCTTTTCTACTCTCTCTCTTCCTTTTCCTCTCTCTCTCTCTCTCTCTCTCTCTCTCTTCCTTTTCTTCTCTCTCTCTCTCTCTCTCTCTTCCTTTTCTTCTCTCTCTCTCTCTGTCTTTCTTCCTTTTCTTCTCTCTCTCTCTCTCTCTCTCTTCCTTTTCTTCTCTCTCTCTCTCTCTCTTCCTTTTCTTCTCTCTCTCTCTGTCTTTCTTCCTTTTCTTCTCTCTCTCTCTCTGTCTCTCTCTCTCTTTTCTACTCTCTCTTTCTCACTCTCTTCCTTCTCTCTCTCTCTCTCTCTCTCTCTCTCTCTCTCTCTCCCCCAATCCAAAAATGTGTTTTATCTCTACTGTGATGTGTGTGTGTGTTTGATTCTTTATCCATTTTTTTCTTTCCCCATAAACTTGTGAATAGTGAATGGTGTTAGTGTGTAAACAGAAATGTTCTTTCGTCACTTGGCTCTTCAGAAGACTTCATCTTGTTTTCCTTAAAGCACAAACGTGGCCTCAGCTGAGCAGTAAATCCTGTTAGAGTGGCTCATTTCTACATTTGCTGGTTTATACATTTTGAGTTATTTAGTGATTTATTTCTTTGCTCTTGTTTTATTTCATTTTGATTCATGGGATTCAAATCTGTCTGCTTTCCTTAAAGTCCTGATCAGTCAGATTGGTCCTTAATCATCACCTTGTGTTGTCTCGCTCTCCCTCCCAGGACCTGGGCTCCATCGATGACCTGCCCACCGGCGCGGAGGGAGCGCTGAGTCCGGGGGTCAGCACGTCTGGTGTCTCTAGCAGTCAGGGTGATCACAGTAACCCGGCCCAGTCGCCGTTCTCCCCACACACCTCTCCTCACATGCCGGGCATCCGTGGGCCTTCGCCATCCCCCGTGGGCTCGCCTGCCAGTGCCACGACCTCTCGCACTGGACCCCTTTCACCTGCTGGTGAGCTCCTGACTAATCTTACGTTATAGATATGAAACATGTATTTAATATTTATATTTAAAACCATGGGTCTGAAAGCACAAGCAGGTCAAATACACACAGTTGTTTCTGGTTCTGTTATTTACTGCAAGACGTCACCTGCCTAAGACGTTTCCTTGGGGTTTAAAGTCAACAAAGCAGCTTTCTGTCCGACGGCCTGCCTGCTCTTTTCACTCGAGTCTGACCTACTCTTGTAGGAGTCTGATTTGCACTCCTAAGGCTTTGGGTCCCATGGTTCTGGTGTTGTAAATGTTCCTGTATCTCTGAAGCTGATGTTGATAAATCAACACAAGCGCTAACATGCTGTTTTTGTCGGCCTGTGTCTGGACTCCACTTTACATTGTTCTTTACAGGGATGGTTAAAGTCTTTGAGCCAATAATCAGACATTAATACGAATTAGGGCTGCACGATTTAGAGAAAATGTCATATTGCGATTATTGAGGTCAATATTGCGATTGCGTTATAATAAACAAATGGTATCATGAGTCAACTTGCTTGGTTCTCAAGGAAAATGCACACACAGATTACTGAAATTTGTATTTCTAAACCCAAACTAGCAACAACAACAAACAAATGCAAAACGTTTTCAAATTAAAATATAAAATAACATATTAATGCTGATTAATGAAAAGCCTAAGATCAAAACTGTAAGTGTACAGTATGTGTGTGTGTCAGAGTTGGGAAGTAACGGAGTAAAAATACTTTGTTACTGTACTTAAGTAATTTTTTCTGGTATCAGTACTTTACTCCACTATTTATTTTTTGGACAACTTTTTACTTTTACTCATTGCATTTTTACACAAATATCTGTACTTTTTACTTCTTACATTTTCAAAACGGAGTCGTTACTTTTAGTATTATTTCTTCTCATTGAACGCTGTTTCCAGCCTATCATCCTATCATTGTGTGGCTTTTTCACCATGTGACTGGTGTACTGTATTATTTACTGGCTATCAGACATAGACTAAGGATAGTGGAGCTAACAATGAGCAGCACGCCTACAAAAGGAATGGCTAATGTTAATTCAGAGGGAGTCACCGAGGTTAAAATAACTAACAATGAGGACATTCCTGAACACACATGGCCATATATGAGGGAGATGTTTGAAATAATCGGCGTCAAAAAGGATTCCTGGCGAATGCGTTGCAAATTGTGTCAACCAGGGGCGGTTCTACAGGGTGCTTCAGCCCCCCTGTCTGTGATCTCAGCCACCCTAAAACTATAAGTATAATTTTTACTTTCAAAAATAAACAATAAAAATTACGTTAAAATGCAGGACATGTCGTCGATGGGAAAGAAAATTATCAGTTTGTCCCAAGAGCGATTTTTTAAATTTTTTTTTACTTTGCTTTTATTCCATACTTTTACACGCGTGCGTTGTAGTCTTTCAAAAGTGCGTCTTCAGCTGTCTGCTTTATTTGAACAGAAAAGCACAGGTACGCGCAGCGTGCACGCGCAGTCAGAGCTGGAGGCGTTTATCTATAACGTTAATCGGCGGAAAGACGCAAAGACTGCAACCAAAAGCAGTGAAATTTCACTATTCTTATTACCAGAGTTGTCATATATGATGTATCATATATAAAACTCTTCTTGTTTTAATTTCTCACTGAGGGCTAAACCCCCTAAAGATGAAATCCTAGAACCGCCCCTGGTGTCAACCCAAAAAACACGAAGTGCTTAATTTATTTAACATTAATTTTGCCATTTGTAAAACATGACCCTAATTGAGTTGTTTTCAAGGACAGAGATGGAATCTCCCTACATTTTGGGATATGGCCTTGGTGATACACTTGGTATACATTATATTTCCAAAAGTATTGGGTCACCTGACCTTTCCTGCTATATGTGGTTTTCTGATCTCATCCCTACTGAACACCTTTGAATGAACGTGAACACTGACTCCACCCTACCTCACCTACATCAGTGCCTGCCTTTCGTAACACTCTTGTGGCTGATGAACACACACATCCATCAGCACACTCCAAAATTATATATTCATATACACACACGCACACCTGTGTGTGCGTGTGTGTGTATATGAAGTCCAGTTACCAGCATGACACTAACAGGTAGTAGTAACGGTGACTATTTACTTAAGTACATGTCAGAGCCCATACTTCTTTACTTTAACTTGAGTAAAAGAGTGTAGTCACTACTTCTACTTTTACTGGAGTCTTTTAAAAAATGAGTATCTGTACTTCTACTTGAGTAAAGGATGTGTGTACTTTTGCCACCTCTGGTGTGTGTGTGTGTGTGTATATATAGTATGTATATACGTATATTTAATGTGTGTGTATACTGTGTATATATAAAGTAAATTACCAACTTAAATGCAAATAATACACACCATTATTGAAGATATTTGGAGCAATATTACATGCATGGGCGTAAATCCCGGGGGGGGGGTGGGGAAATTGCCCCCCCCCCCCCCCCATCTGAGGGGAGGCCCCCCCCCCCCAAAAAAAAAAATAAAATAAAAATTTGCAAAATGTCGCGCACTCTATTGTGAAAAATGTATGTATACCTAAATAATTGTGTAAGTAGAAAAACATGAAAAATGCATTTAGAAGCAGTTGAGTTCCCCCTCCACTTCCACACAGTGGTTTGACCCATTGCCTGCTTGCATCTCTCCTACTCTGCACACACGAGTCAGGTGTGTGTCTGCGGCTTTAACGTTCAATTAACGTTCAACTCCTTTAAGTAGGGTATTTTATTCACTTTAAATAAAGCGATTCTCTTTAATGTAGTTGATGCAGATTCATTCATTAGTTGTGGCAGAAATGCATATTTACCGATGTAATTTTCCATGAATTCGCTATATTAGAGATTAAAATATTATTTATGTAGTTAACGTTAGCTTGTTTACAATAGCTTATTGCATAGTGCACTGTAACAAGCCAAAGCCATCGAGAAAAACTTTGAAAATAACCATAATGACACATCTCCATGCTACAATATTAATATAAAAGCAAAGTTTTTCACTGTGGGGACTTTATTATATATATATATACTTTTTTAAATTTATGGCTTTATAAGTACAATTAGACTGTATTATTTGTGTCCCCCTTTAAAAATTGCTCATGAGAAATTTTATATTTATTGTCCCCCCCCTACTGTTAAATGTAATTTACGCCCATGATTACATGTAATTGTTAAACTTGATTCCCTTACATATACATTTGCTTTTAAGCCTAACTATTACTTTTGATTATGATGTGATTGTGACAGGGGCATGGGAAGTGGTTTCAGGTTGGGGGTAAAGAGTTTTTTCTGTCACCACTTTTGAATGAGGAACAATATCAAGGCTATAGAACACTCGTTTAAACAGTGCATACACTCGGACTTAACTGCACATCACATTTTTTACTTTATTGATACTGCTTTTAATCGTAATGCAAAGAACGGTCATCGGGACATAAGCTGTCATGTACAATAAAAGAGCCTGCGCAGCAACAGAAAATATCATTTAACACAAAAAGCCGCCTAGACGGTGGACCTGCGCTAAGGATTTGTAAATATTTTTTTTTGAGCGGCGTGTGGACGAATTCTTTCACACACTATTTTATTTCTTGATAACAGACCGCTGCTAACTATAACACACCGTTGCCATGAAAAACAGAGCGTTGCCATGGACACACAGGATTCTAACTGTAGCGACGGAGCACACTATTTTCTTTAGCGGAAGCAATACAATTGTTCAGCCGTTGAGACCTGTAACGAGCAACAGTGCAAGGCCGCGAACAGGTTTTAAATATTTTAAAGGCGTAACAGCTGATGGAAAAAGCAGAGACAATTGTAGACGAAAATGAAGAGATTTTATCTTAGTTTTTATTTTATACAAAACATTTTCATCTCGTCTTTTTTCGTCAACAGTAATGCATGTTAATTTAGTCTTAGTCAGCGTCTTTGGACAGTGGTGCAGTCTTGTCATCGTCTCGTCTTACTCATGGAAAAAAAAAGGTTGTTGACGAACATATTTCGTCTCGTCTGACGAAATTAACACTACATGTAACAGAGGTAGCATTTTTTCTGGCCACCAGTTCAGTGTCCGTCTGCTCGGCATCCATCTTCACCCGATCCGCACTGCACACCGGAAAAAGTCACGATATGACCATAGCGCCACACGTGCCACTGCCTAAACTGAAACTCACTGGTCTTTTTTTTAAAGCGGATAGCGGTGTATTTTATGAAATAGGCAAACAGCTTTCAGAGAGAATGAGTTGTCATGTTCACACATGCACGTATTTATTTCATAAAATCGCAGCATTTTGCGTCATATAATCGCACAGGCTTGATATCGCGATTAGATCGCACAAATATGAATGGTAGAGTCATGTTGGTGTTTGTCACTCAGGTCTTACTGGATCTCTCTTCTATAATGGCTCTGGATTCACCTTGACACACACACACACACACACACACACTGTATATAGTCCGTGTGTGACTGGTGGTGAAGGTGCCTGAGCACAGTTTGTTTTGTGGATTATTAATTATTAAGAAATTCTGTTTGTCTTTTTCAGGAAGTCAGATGCCTCCCAGACCCTCCAGTGTCCAATCAGATGGAATCTTGCATTCTTCCATAAACCAGTCCGCTGTGGGCCAGGAGAGAGGTGAGGTTTCCGGAAACATCTCCTGAGACTCATACAATGCTGTATGGTTTTTACTTTTCCTGATTTTCCTGCTTTATTGTCTGGTGGTGTAACGATACATGTAGCTGAGGTGGATGTGTCTGTGTGGAGCAACATGTTCCTCATAGGGAACTGTGGTGTAAGAAACATCAGGTTTAAGAAAAATGTACATGTACTTAGTCAGGCCTGCACTCGCTTCGTCTGTAATACACACACACAGCCCCCCCACCCCAAGTAGGACATGTTAATATAGGATCAGCTTTCGAGCGCTGGAGAGAGCTGCACATCTTCCGTGTGAAATGGAGCTAAACCTTTCATGGTACAACACAAAGTACTACAAAAACACATTTGTATTACCATAGTATTACTCATCGTGTTCATTTATTGATAAAAATATACCCTTGGTCAGCTGCCCCAGCAGGTTCTGCCATAATAGGGGCATGTTTGTTTTGGTGATTTCAAATGTCAATATTGCCTTTCAAAGAACGGAGACCCCACCTTTAATGCCAGATTTGGGATAATTTTGGAAAAAGGGAGAGGAAAATTTAAAATTAGTTAAAATGCAGAGTCTGAAAAGAAACCAGAAAAACAATACCTGAGCTTTTTTATTATAATTTTAGTGAGAAGTAGTTGTGTGGGGAAAGTGCAGAGACCTGGTAACTGTGCACAAAGAGATAATGTGAATGTGTCATTCACATATCAAGCTGTCTTTCATTGTGTTACGCACAAATTTTTTGTTACACTCCGAACACTGTGTCATCGTTCAGCTTTAATGGCTGTAATGTAAAAAAAATTAAAAATACCACCTAAACCATCCTGTTAGCTTACAGCATGAAGCAGATTGAGCAAGCGATGACCAGTGCGTTTATTCTCCCGGTAAAAAAAATTGAGTAGTAAATATAGTCAAGATGTTTTCATGGGTGTATATGATGGATCTGAAATGAACAATTTCTTGAGACTCGAAACAGGACAGACGGAAAGAAGGCCAGTTTTGTGGCTTCCTTAAACACAGTGATTTTCAGCTGAGCCTCGAATAAGAGTTTTCTAATAAATATATTTAATCATTGCTGACTGGGAGACACAAGTTTTTTTCTGCTCTGTAGTCTTCATGCGGAACACACAGATGCCTCCTTACGGCTCTCCTCAGCCTGCCTCTGCCTTATCACCACGCCCGCTGTCTGGAGGCCAGGTGCATGCTGGGATGGGTCATTATCCTCAGAACAACTCCATGGGCAGTTATGGGCCACAGGGAGGGCAGTATGTTCCTCAAGGTAATACATGAAATTGAAGAATGAAGTAATGCTGTACAAACTGGTGTTTAACAGTCCTATATTTATTCATTTATTTATTTGCTTGCTTGTTTATTTATTTTTCACGAGCATGTCGAGCGTTCCAAGGAGCTGGGGGTTAAATTGTAGTTGATGTGGCAGTCTGGATTAAATTATTAGATTAAATTATTGTTCTCCCCTTGTATTAATTCTAAATTATTTCTGTTATAAATCTGCCTACACAGAATGAAGAAAACAGAAACAACTATTAGATTTTTATTTTTTTTTTGTAAATTTGTTCAAAAGCAAAACCAGAAATGAAAGCTTTATGAACTCGCACAGTGAATTTGTCTTCCAGTCATTTGACTTTGCTACAGTTGATTCCCGTCATGTTCTCGAAGCTTATCCCAAGAAAACCTGTAAGCTTCAGGATACATCTCAAAGCCTGTTGTTAGTCTACTTTAACCAGATAAAAGTTCAATATAAAACACCTTGGTAGTCCACTCCATTTTTTACACATCTGTTTAAAAGGATTTGTTTTTATACATCACTGACGCGCAGACCTCCCAACACGCACGTTGCTCTTTTAGCAGACCCCGAAGTCCAATAACTAGTCTTTTAATCACTATGTACACACAATGCATAGTTCATACTGTGTTTGTGGCTCTGATCTCACATCAATAACATGTTTCCAATCAGCCTGTGTCTCACTGTGTCACTGTATGGATTCAGGGCTGGCTTTCGATTGTGTTTGTTGGTTCCCTGTCCGGATGGTTAACGGATTCCAATTGACTTGTAGACATTTAACTACTCAACACTTTCATCTGTCTGCAGTCACAGATCTGTCTCTCAGCTGCAGTGTAAATGACGTCACATGACACCTGCTCTGAACATTTATATCAGACTCCCTTATCCAGAGTGATGTACAGAAGTGCTTTTAACCCTCTGGGGTCTGACCATTTTTGGACACTGGCAGAGTTTCTGACATGCTCTTACATTTGGTCTTTTTTCAGTTACTTCAAAACATATTAATGGCTAATATCACATAACAGCATTCAGCACAAACTGGGCTACAATATTATGTAAGTAAAATGTATGTACATGTTTGTATTTTTAAGTAAATGGTGATTATGCGGGGTTAGTAAAAAAAAGAAAACGAAGAGTTGCTGAAATAAGGCCAAGAAACACATACTAAACATTTGTTCACAAACAATAAAGTTCTCTACTCTTGTAGAGTTGATAATTTGCTACAAAAAGATGTAAAAACCATTTTACCCACTCATTCACACGAAACAATACATTGATTCAACTTTTGTAAGACAGTTTTTGTTGTGTAAAGGCAATATGCAAGGGAGGGTCAATGGTCATGAATATTGATGATTCACACCTGAGGAGGCCCAACCCCTTAATGGCTTAGTTTGGATTGTGTTGACAAAAGAATGAATGTGGGGAGACTTAAAGAGAAAATCTTTTGCTTGTAGTTTAATAAAATAGTGTACAATAAAGTACAAAAGACTTAAGATTTTATTTATATCTGTACAAAATAAGACTTTTATTAATGTTAAAAAAAAAAAGAACAATACAACAGTCAAGAGTCAAGAAGCTTTATTGTATGGAATGATTCTAAATGTCAGCTGTAAATGTACAGTTTGGTGTGCATCTAAAAATACTTTACAATATAAAAATTAAGATATAAATTTGTAAGCCATCACACACTGTGAATCTAATAATATTAGTCCAATGTAGCGGTACATCTCAGTGGCGCTGACCTCTTTCCATTTGTACTTGCAACCCTTTGCTTTTGCCCTGGCAGCCTGAGCATTGGTGTTATGGCTAAGAGTTGACACTGCATTCTCATGAAAAAACATTTTGAAGAGAATCAGGGGTTTGTGCGCATCTGGAGGACTCAGCTGTCATCCAGGTTCCTGTGCGGGAAAGAAACTCAGTGTGTGGAACCACATCAATATCAGTCTGTTTTCCATGACGGAACGGACTGCCTGCTGCTTGCCTGGATGTTGGTCTTGAGTCTCTTTTGAACAGGTGCATTATCACTGTCAGTGTTAAATCTGTAAATAAATAAATAAATGGTTAGGGTTAGAAAATTTTTTGATTAAAAATAAAATAAAATTATTACTCAATATTTTACTGTAGCAGTGACACTTTAATAAACTGTACTTACACATTAGTCTCAGTTGCTTTGAGAACTGAGGGACCTATGGCGTGTGTGAGTAGCAGGTAAAGGTGATGCAGACACATTCCTAAAAAAAAAAAAATCATAATTAGTCTCATCGTGTATTTTCCAAAGTACTAAGCAACACAATCGTAACTAGATTTGTAAAGTTCGTCACGACAAAATTTGATGTTGGCTTTGACGGTGCAAGTATTTGCAAAGGCCGGTGCATTTTGGAGGTGAGTGGACAGAAAGATTGTGAAAGCTACTGGACTGCTAGGGTGCCAATACTTTTGGAGGTAAGCGGACATGAGCAAGTGACGTGATCCGAATACCCGTGAGGTAGTTCCCCACAATTTGCTGAGTGTTTTGATATGTCACATGTCCATGTTGTGCAAATTTTTGATTTCGCTTGTTTTGGGGGCGGGGCTACACATGACATCACGTTACATCACGTGACATGACCAGAATACCCGTGGGGCAGTTCCCCTCAATGTGCTGAGTGTTTTGATATGTCACATGTGTATGTTGTGCAAATTTTAGATTTTGCTTGTTTTGGGGGCGGGGCTACACGTGACGTGATTATAATACCCGTGGGGCAGTTCCCCTCATTGTGCTGAGTGTTTTGATATGTCACATGTCCATGTTGTGCAAATTTTTGATTTCGCTTGTTTTGGGGGCGGGGCTACACGTGACATCACGTGGTGTCGAGAGACGTCACCAGAATACCCGGTGGGGTGCCAATACTTTTGGCAAAAAGTGGCTACTGAGGGTTTGGACATTTCATGTCAATACTGCAGTCATTATGGGATTATACTGCATAGAACAGTACATGTAATTCTTAATGTTGGATATATTGTGTGTGTGAGAGCTTAGAGGACTTTTCGGAATTCCCTATTCAAGTCTATGGGATGTTCGATCGTCGACTACGGAAAAAACGAAAATTCCGTCGGAACTCAGGAATAAAAACTTCGTCCGGAGTAAGGTCCTAAAGAAAACGCTCGAAAACTTGCCGAGTTATAAACCTCAAAAGTTTATAATGGAAGTCTATGGGGAAAAAGGCCACTTTGAGCTTCCGTACCGGGAATGCCGGAATTCCGATCGCTTAGAAAAATAGAAGCAACAAACTTCAGACCAGGGTCTACGACATATCCGAATTTGGTGTATGTGGCTCGAAGGCCGCATTTTTTTAAATAAATTTTTGTCTAAGAATAATAATAATAATAATAATAATAATAATAATAATAAGCTTATAACGGAAATCAGAATGTTGGCTTCTACAAAGCCAACATAATAATAATAATATATAACTAATATATACTAATATAAAATATAAAAGGAAAATGGGTACAAGAGTGGACGTACTCTTTTTTTTTTGTAACCAATTGCGTTGCTGCATGCCCTCATGCGAGCATCAAACGAAGGTGAAAGTGTTGCAGCCGTTGCAGGTGAAGACGAGTGATGCAGCCACATTCCTACAAAAGTTTTTAATAATTAGTATAATGTATTCTCCACAGTAACAAACTTATAAAGCAATAACTAAGGCAGTTAAGCATAGCTGAGATAAGATAATTGGGTACAGAGATGCACTGTATATGTTTAACGGGCCATTACCAGACATATTTATGACTAAATATTAACACATTACATATCTCCGGTCACATTTACAGCTCAGACACCACATCGATACATTTGCACCTGAACAGATAGTCACGTAAACAAGACTTGTTGAGGCATAAACACTAGTCAGAATATATTCTAAATAGTGATATTGCTATACATATTGTATATTCACATTACATTAATCAGCATACAGCTTAATAAGAACAAGACGTTTCTATAAAGTCGCTCTTAATATCTACTTGCAAATAGTCTGTATACAGTACAGTGTATATATAATTTTACATCACAAAAGATTTCAACAAAGGTAAGTAAAACTTACTCTTCAGAAATTATATCCTCAGCTGGACCAAGTCGCTCTTCAAAATACAAATGTTCGTCGTCAGAGTCCTGCTCTTCATCTGAGGAAATGGTGAACTCTTCCTTCCTTCTTCTTATCGTCGATAAGTGAATGAATCTGTTAAAACTTTGTGCTTCTTATAGCATTGTTTGGAGGCGTTGATCTTGTTTGCATAGCCTGCTCGGGTTGAATGACGAATGGCGTGCACGCGGTAGGTGGGATCACATTAGTGCTAATGAGGTCGAGCCAGAAAAACTGTACCTCTCTTTACTTACATACAGATTACACAAAAAGACAATATTTGCTTTACCTCATTTAAAATAGACATTTCAGGCTTTCATTAGACATGTGTATCATGTTTGTGTGATAAGTATTGGCGGAGTTATCAGTTCATGTTTGTAACGTATTTCAGGAAGATGGTCAAGGACACAGAGATGTCTGAATGCACACCCAGGTTATTTTCTTTATTTGCCAAATGCACAGCGTTTTATTATGAAGGCACTCACACTTCACAGTTTCGAACGATGTATTACGTGTATGACTATGAATGATGGAAAGAGGAGAAAATGTGGACCCAAGAGGGTAAAGTCTCTATCGATAAATACATTAACACTGGTTCACTAGGGCACAGACTTAGGATACCACAACCAAAAAATGTTGATGTATATACATGTACATATATGTACGTATGTATGTATGTGTGTATATATATGTATGTGTGTATGTGTGTATGTATGTATGTATATATATATATATATATATATATATATATATATATATATATGTGTGTGTATATATATATATATATATATATATATATAAAACAATCAAGGGCAAAGGTGCAAGTTCCGGTGTTTCAGGAAGAAGTAGGTCTTCACCTGGCGTTAGAAGATGGCATTCACTAAATTCCAGGGGTTTCGTTACCACGACGTAAAGTGGGCGTGTTTCCGGAGGTCATGGGAAAACGCCAGCTTTCAAAAAAAAAACAAAAAAACAGCATACTACGAATTACAAAAGTCATTCAGGTAGATTTATTTTCGAAAACAAATAAACAACCAAAAACTACGATTAAGGTTAGTTTTAGGTTATCAAATAGGCCACGCCTACCCGATGATGCAATATCTGTTACACTATTCTGAAATCCCTGGAAATAAGTGCATCCCGTTAGAAGACAGCCAGGGATTCAGCTGTTCAGACATCTAGAAGAAGTTCATTCCACCACCTCGGTGCCAGAACAGAAAGGACTCTTGCTGTGTACCCTGAGAGATGGTTGGACCAGTGAAGCAGTGCTGGTAGATCTGAGGGAGCGGGGTGCAGTGTGAGGAGCGAGGAGAGATAACAGGAACATCAATTAAAAGCGTCATCCTTCTGTGGGGTTATGTGAGGCAGATAAATATGGCTTCTGTGGGGTTATGTGAGGCAGATAAATATGGCTGGTCAATTATTCTTTGCATTTGAAATTGATGCATCAGTTTAAATTATGTTATTACATCCCCAGTGTCCAGTCATTTGAATTAGTCTTTAGACATTTAACATTAAGGTTAATCAGATGTTCCCAATGTTTTAGGAGAGATCTTTCAGTGGCTGTTGCTTTAGACTGTAAGACCATTCTGCATACACTCACATGGCTAATGTCAGTTGCTCAATTTTATTGCTGCTCTCTGAGACCAAGGAGCCAAAGTCAGCTCTCTGCCTGCTAATTATGTCTGCTGTTCATACATCTGTCTACTTGGACTCCCTTTACAGTTGACACTCTTTCCCACAGGCTACCCAAGGCAGCCTGGGTACGGTAGCATGCCTGGCCCTAACTATCCTGGTGGTCCAAGCATGGGCAGTCCCATAAATCCCATGTCGGGACAGGGAGGAGGGGGTGCCTATAGTGGAATGCCTCCTGGACGCATGGGTCCAGGACAGATGGGCTCGAGGCCATATGGTCCCGGTCCTGGTCCAGGCATGAGTCCCAACATGGGTGGCATACCACCTCAAGTTGCTTCAGGCATGTGCCCTCCCCCTAGCATGAACAGAAAGCCCCAAGATCCAACCTCAGCAGGCCTACAGCATGGTCCGTCGAACTCAATACACAGGTAGGATCCTGGAGCAAGAAGCGATTTACTCAACGATAGCTAAATGATTTGGTTTGTAAAATGTACAAACTGTATCTAATAAAAGGCCTTCAGCTAACTATATATTTAATGTTATTTGCAAATCAGCAAACCTTCTGCCAATGGCATGTATTGATGTGCCATCCTGGAGGAGGTATCGCCTCATCCTACCAGTAGTGACCCTGATCCTGGCCAAATGCAAAAGTAGTAAAAAATAGTATGAGGAAAGGAAAAATGGCCTCCACCTGTAAAACCATTCATGTTTTGGGGGTCATTTCATTGTTGCCCCTCTAGTGGACTTGTTGCTTCTTTCATTAACACACAAGCAGCAGAAACCAATTAACAATAATTAACCGATTAATTAAAGTATGATTGACTTGATGCTAAACTCTGATTGATCCTGGTGGAAATTCATGATGTTAAATTGTGATATAATTCTCGATTCACGTCGCTTGTTAAAAGCAAACGTACTTAAAAAATAGAATTGAATTGCACATTTCAAGCAGGAGCTATGGTGCTTTGGTTTGTCATTCAGTGGAGATGCAAGAACATTTCTTTATTGGGTTTGTGATTTAGCTGAAGACATGCAGCATCTGCAACTGATACTGGCATGTTAGGTAATGTTTTCTGTTCTAGAGCCTAAAACATGACCTAAATAAGGCGATAAATGTTCACATTTTCATTTGAAATGTCAGTGTTGCAGAATTACTTCTTGAAGAAAAACATTGGTGCAATTCCACTGTGCATCATGTGATGTGTCTCAGAGTTCCCAAGTATGTTCAGGCAAATAATTGCTATTGAAACTGTTTCTGAAGACAGATTATAAGGTTCATCATTATGTACAGTTATTTACGGGTAGTCATGCTTTCTTTTCTTTTGAATAACTTGCTTTTTCCAGGCCTCCTGGTTATCCTGGGATGAACCAGGGGATGATGGGAGCTGGGTCTCCATATGCACCACCTATTAACAGCATGCATGGTATGATGAACCAGGCAGGACCGTATCCCATGGGAGGCAATGTGGCCAACAACTCAGCAGGTGAGCTCCAGAGCTGTACAGAAATCTGGAAGTTCAGAAATCTATTAACATTTTTACAATTTTACACTGGAATAATGTTTCAGTAAGAAGCAAGTGATGTAAGAATAAATCTGGATATAGGATGTTATCAGTAGGTGAATTTAATTTGCAGAAGTTCTGGAGAAATACAGGAGTAAATTTGGGGGTCTTTGTAGGCTTTCAGACATTTAATTAGAGAGGAACGGAGACCAGGTCCATTTCTACCTTCATAAGTTGCATGACAAGGCCGAAAGTGAACATCTACAGTGGCTAATCCTGTCTCCAGTTTTATCCTCCCATCCTTTTACTGACCAGAGCAATTGTCTTATGCAAAAGATAACTGTGTATGAGAACACTTTGAACATTAAAAACCCAACCAACCAAGTTTTACTGTAATTATTTTACTGTACTGTTTATTAAAAATGATGGAATCTTGAAGATTTGCTGGAGGTTGTCTGTTATGATGCTCACTGGAATCGGTACTCAAATGCCAATGCATATAGTGCACAGATGTTCCTTTTTGTCTTCCAGGCATGACTCCAAGCCCAGAATTTGGCATGGAAAAGGTTAACCAAAACCAAAAGATGAATAATAAAGTTGAAGGGACTCCTAAAGCTGAATCAAAAAAGGTAAATTGCCATGAGAATGTCAAACAGTAATACTATTGCACAGGGTTGAGTTAACATAGTGTTTATTTTTCACATTTTAAAGATTTCTTCATGATTTGAATTAAGTTTTTTGTTCTCTGTACTGTTGCCTCTGTAGAAGTCAAACTCTTCCACCACCACAAATGAGAAAATAACTCGGCTTTATGAGCTGGGCACCGAGCCAGGGAGGAAGATCTGGGTGGACCGTTACCTGGCCTTTGCTGAGGAGAAAGCCATGGGCATGACCAACCTGCCAGCAGTGGGACGGAAACCTCTCGACCTCTTCCGCCTCTATATATCCGTTAAAGAGATCGGTGGCCTTACACAGGTCCGTGTGCATACACACAAATGACAAGGAACATTTGTTTGTTTTTATATATATAAAATAGTATAATCTAATAGTCACTAGAAGGTAGTGTTCAGTTAAGTTCCACTCATGAATACATGAACACATTTTGTCGCATTACAACTGAAACTGTGAAAGACAGATTTGAAACCAGTAAATGTTTTTAATTGATGCTCAGTATTACTGACATTTAAAGGTGCAGTATCTTATTTATTTTTGCATAACTTGCTATTGAGATTGATGTCAAGTTTCAAGCAGGAACATTAAAACTTGTTCAGGTTTTTGGCTTTGAAACACTCAGAAACAGGCCTGGTAGTTGTCCTGTGACCTACCTCCCTAATCTCCTCAGTCATATTAGAATGATAACTGTGTAAATCTTGTTTAGTTAGGATAGTAACTTAACATTTTCTTCCTCCATGGAGTTCTGGCCATATCTCACTGTCTGCTGTTTAGTGGGCCAGATTATAAAATTAGATTTTTCAAAGGTTGTGAGTTTGTATGGATGCTGAGTTATATGATGAATTTGGCCATTCGTATACTCTGTGATTTAAAAAAAACAAACATGTATTTGTCATTGTTATTTTGACACTCTGGCATGCCTGTCATCATATCTATCTTTGTCTGATTTATAGGTGAATAAGAATAAAAAGTGGAGGGAGCTGGCAACTAACCTGAACGTTGGGACCTCTAGTAGTGCAGCTAGCTCACTAAAGAAGCAGTACATTCAGTGTCTTTATGCCTTCGAGTGCAAGATTGAGCGTGGTGAGGATCCACCTCCAGATATTTTTAACAACGACCCCAAAAAGAACCAGGTGAAGGTACAGCCACCCTCTCCAGGTTAGTGCACACTTGGTCAAGGCAAAAAGTTTGACATGTTTTTGTTGAAATTTCCTTGATATTTTTTTTTAGAAGGATTAGTTTTCTCTCATTTTCAGCGTAACCAACAACAAAAAAAAAACAATACAATTAACCACAAAATAAATGTTGTTTATTTTTTCCCATTATTGCTAAGGGTGCTGATTAATTCTGGAGCCAACAACCTTATTGTGTTCAACAGATAAACGTCTGTGTGGTTTAAGTGGAATGTATATTTGCAGACTGCATTTATTCATGCTTAGATGCTGTATAGTATAATATGGGATAGGGGATGGCACAGTATTACTGAAACGATCAAATCAATCTAGATTAATAACGTTCCCTCCAAACATCAGAATAAAGGAAAACATATGATCTGTGAATTTATGATCTGGTTGTTGGTGCATCATAAACTGTATTCCAGAAAACACTTGCCTATGATTATTACTGGTGTTTCTGTATATTTCTCCAGCGGGATCTGGATCTTTACAGGGCCCTCATACTCCACAGTCAACTAGCAGCTCTATGGCTGAAGGAAATGATCTGAAACCCCCTACCCCTGCGTCAACACCCCACAGCCAGATGCCCCCAATGCCGGGTGTGCGGTATGTCCAAAATGTGACTCTGCTCATTATAGTAGGCTGATCAGTAGTAAAGAAGTATTTAGTGGAGTACATAAAGTTTCTGACCGATCTTTAAACAGGAGCAGTGTGAATGTTCAAGACCCGTTTGCTGATGGTGGAGATCCTAACTTTGCTAGACGGAGTTCACTGACTCCTAACTCTAACTTCCAGCCCGGAATGGGGGGCCCACCTGATCTAATAGGTCGATTAGGACAATACGAGCCTAATAAGGACCCTTTTGGTGGTATGAGGAAAGGTAAGAATTTTGGCTGTTATTTCTAGTATTATTGCTTACAACTACACAAGATCAAATAGTAGAATGTCTGAGAATGTCGTATCACTTTGCATCTGATTTACATTTAGTGGGTGAGCAGTTTAAGAATCTGGGACAAGGCCCCAGTGGTGGAATGAGTGAACAATATAACAGAGGCCCTCCAGGACCTACTGGTAACATGCAGTTGGGTCACAGACAACAGTACGGACCATATGGACCAGGATATGAACGAAGGTATGAGATACTTGCTGAGATGCTGTATGACACTTGTGTGACCATGTGCTCACTAAGTCACAATGTAGTACAATACTTGCATTTAACAATACCAATATATATATATATTTTTACAAAGTAATTGTGTACACTGTATACTTAAAAGTACAAAATGGAATACTTAATCATACTTGAATGAAATACTCTGTTTAATCCAGGAAAAATAAGTATTTCATTCAACACTTTGCTCCTTTGTACATCAAGAGTGACTTGTAATGCTTTAAGATGTACAGTGCTACAAAAACAGAATAAAGGAAAAATATGTATACAGTGAGGAAAATAAGTATTTGAACACTCTGCTATTTTGCAAGTTCTCCCACTTGGAAATCATGGAGGGGTCCGAAATTGTCATCGTGGGTGCATGTCCACTGTGAGACACATAATCTAAAAAAAAATCCAGAAATCACAATATATGATTTTTTAACTATTTATTTGTATGATATAGCTGCAAATAAGTATTTGAACACCTGCCTATCAGCTAGAATTCTGACCCTCAAAGACCTGTTAGTCTGCCTTTAAAATATCCACCTCCACTCCATTTATTATCCTAAATTAAATGAACCTGTTTGAGGTTGTTAGCTGCATAAAGACACCTGTCCACCCCATACAATCAGTAAGAATCCAACTACTAACATGGCCAAGACCAAAGAGCTGTCCAAAGACACTAGAGACAAAATTGTACACCTCCACAAGGCTGGAAAGGGCTACAGGGAAATTACCAAACAGCTTGGTCCACTGTTGGAGCAATCATTAGAAAATGGAAGAAGCTAAACATGACTGTCAATCTCCCTCGGACTGGGGCTCCATGCAAGACCTCACCTCGTGGGGTCTCAATGATCCTAAGAAAGTTGAGAAATCAGCCCAGAACTACACGGGAGGAGCTGGTCAATGACCTGAAAAAAGCTGGGACCACCGTTTCCAAGGTTACTGTTGATAATACACTAAGACGTCATGGTTTGAAATCATGCATGGCACGGAAGGTTCCGCTGCTTAAACCAGCACATGTCCAGGCCCGTCTTCAGTTTGCCAATGACCATTTGGATGATCCAGAGGAGTCATGGGAGAAAGTCATGTGGTCAGATGAGACCAAAATAGAACTTTTTGGTCATAATTCCACTAAACGTGTTTGGAGGAAGAAGAATGATGAGTACCATCCCAAGAACACCATCCCTACTGTGAAGCATGGGGGTGGTAGCATCATGCTTTGGGGGTGTTTTTCTGCACATGGGACAGGGCGACTTCACTGTATTAAGGAGAGGATGACCGGGGCCATGTATTGCGAGATTTTGGGGAACAACCTCCTTCCCTTAGTTAGAGCATTGAAGATGGGTCGAGGCTGGGTCTGCCAACATGACAATGACCCGAAGCACACAGCCAGGATAACCAAGGAGTGGCTCTGTAAGAAGCATATCAAGGTTCTGGCGTGGCCTAGCCAGTCTCCAGACCTAAACCCAATAGAGAATCTTTGGAGGGAGCTCAAACTCTGTGTTTCTCAGCGACAGGCCAGAAATCTGACTGATCTTGAGAAGATCTGTGTGGAGGAGTGGGCCAAAATCCCTCCTGCAGTGTGTGCAAACCTGGTGAAAAACTACAGGAAACGTTTGACCTCTGTAATTGCAAACAAAGGCTACTGTACCAAATATTAACATTGATTTTCTCAGGTGTTCAAATACTTATTTGCAGCTGTATCGTACAAATAAATAGTTAAACAAATCATACATTGTGATTTCTGGATTTTTTTTTTAGATTATGTCTCTCACAGTGGACATGCACCTACGATGACAATTTCAGACTCCTCCATAATTTCTAAGTGGGAGAACTTGCAAAATGGCAGGGTGTTCAAATACTTATTTTCCTCACTGTAGTTGACCTTTAAAGTGTCTTTACAGACAAGAACCAAACATTAGTCCAGATGGCAGTATGGGTCCTGGGCTCCAGAGCCAAACCCCATGCTCTCTGGACCCATGTCTGGATCTTGACTCTAAGGGCATTTTGATGGGCAACTGTGCATGAGTTTCCTTTTAATACTTCGTTAAAACAAAAGCATTGTTATGATGACTTGTCAAAGCCATGCACAAACCTGGAAACTGATGTCTGGTTAATCACGGTGTATTATAATGCAGTTTAAAAAAATAAATTCATGAACATTTACAATTTGTCTCCTTACAGACAAGAGCCAGGTATGAGTCCAAATGGCAGTATATGTCCTGGAGCCCCACAGCCAAACCCGATGCCCTCTGGTGCAGACACAGGAATGTATTCACCTAATCTACAACAGCAAAGGTTAATACTGCTTCTTGCCATGTTGATTGGGTTGGTAATGTTTATTACCTCGCACGTAAATGGGTATTACTTAGCCGTATTAATTTTTTCTACAGGCATGATTCTTATGTTGATCAGTACCCTGGTCAGAGTGCACCCCCTAGTGGACAGTACCCGAATCAACAGCCTGGAATCTACCCACAGCAGCCGGTTTGTATAGTAATATTTGCCCCTATTTTTATTTAAGATATGGATTACGTAACAAGGAGTTATTGAATATAATCTACTTTATAAAAGATTAAACTTTAAAAGTTACCAAACTTCTACCTTGCAGAATTACACACAAAAGAGGCCTGGAGATAGTGGTTATGGTCCCCCAGCAAAGCATCATGAGGGGGAAATGTATCCATTTAGTGGCCAGCAGCAGCAGGGCCCTCAACCCTCTGGTGGACACCAGCAGGATATGTACAACCAATATAACGCCTACCCTGGCACAGATCGACGTCCACCTGGTCCACAGAGTCCATTTCCTTTCGGTTATGTGAGGGACAGGGGGCCTAATGCTGGCAGCTCTAACTCTCAGGCCTCCTTGCCACCCCAGATGATGGCCAGCCCCTTGTCATCTGTCCCTGATGGGACCCAAGGCCCCATGTGGCAAGGCAGAAATGACATGAACTATTCCAACTACCCCAGTCGTCAGGGACCTCCCGGAGTTTCCACTCAAGGTCCAGGGTACCATGCCATGAACCGTTCTGAAGACCAAATGTTACCTTCAGACCAGCGAATGACTCATGAAGGTCCATGGCCTGGTCATGTGAACCAGAGGCAGCCTCCTTATGGACCTGGTGGTTCTGGCCCACCCATATCTAGAACGTTGCAGTCCAATTTTCAGTCCTCTCAAAATCACATTCCACAGGTATCAAGTCCAGCACCCATGCCAAGTACCATGGAGAACAGCACATCTCCCAGCAAGACCACATATATGCATACTGGGATAAAGATTCAGAAGCCTGGACCTCAAGTCCCAGCCTCACACATAGCCCAGTCACCACTACAGCCTCCTATGGTAAGGAGAGACACAGCCTTTCCTCTAGGGTCTATGGAGGCAACCCAGCCCATCCTCAAATCACGCCGCCGACTCACGATGAAAGAAATTGGTAAGTAGCTGTGACTATTTCAACACTTTGCTATAGGTGGGTGAGGTGTATGTCAATTGTTTCATCTTTGTTTTTGTGCATTTCTATATATAAATGTATATTTATGTAGGAACACCAGAAGCCTGGAAAGTCATGATGTCCCTCAAATCAGGATTGCTGGCAGAGAGTACTTGGGCCTTAGACACCATCAGTATTCTTCTTTATGATGATAATAGCATTTCCACCTTCGGTCTGTGTCAGGTGAGATGTGCATGCCACGTCTGCCATACTGAGCATATTACAATGCATCAAACATGGATTAAAGTGCCTCAGGAAGAAAAGCATCAAATGGGTGTTTGAATTTAGTCTCATCATGTTTTATTTTCTTTCAGCTTCCTGGCTTCCTTGAACTAATAGTGGAGTACTTCCGTAGATGTCTCATTGAAATTTTTGGTATTTTGAAAGAATATGAGGTCGGAGATCCTGGGCAGCGAACATTGATCGACCCGGATGCTGCCGACACCGATGTGTCTGATGAAGAAGTCCCAGAAGTAGAGCAAATGGATGAAGAAGTGGACAGTGAGGAGAAGTGTAGCCAACATACATCCCAGATCCAAGTCAAGCATGAGAAGAATGAGCTTATGCATGACTGGAATTCCAGTGAAACGTATGAAGAAGAAAAAGAAGGAGAAATGTCTTCATCTAATAAGCATGAATTATCTTCCCCCTTGCAAGACAGTCATGCAGTACAGGAAAATCTCAAACAGGCTAGCAAATTTGATAAGCTTCCCATTAAGGTAGTGTGGAAGAAAGACCCATTTTTCATTGGACGCACGGGCAAGTTGGGTAGACGACAGAGTTTTGACAGTGGGCTGATTCATTGGAGTGTTGGTGGAGGAGACACCACGGAGCACATCCAAACTCATTTTGAGCGCAAGATGGAGCTGCTAAAACCTGTGAAATGCATGACCGTGAAAAAAGAGGCACCTCCAGTCACAGACCTGGCAACTGGGAACAAAAGCATGAATGAGAAAAGAATACAACACCAGCAAAATGGGCAGCAACAGGATTCTCAGCATTCCTTAGGCAATCAATATGAGGAGGAGAATGCCACAGCTATCGTCAATGCACCTGCTACTATTATTTCCACCGTTGATGATGTGTTGTCTGGTTTGTCAGCATCAGCGGCTGAAGAATCCTTGCAGAATGGTACGGAGAATGGGGAGGATAAGAGCAAGTTTCTGTCTGCCCGATCACAGCATATCAGCAGAAATAAGATCCTTGAGGATGAGCCATACAGCAAGGATGAATCCCCATTGTGCACTTTGTCAGAGTGGCAAGACTCACTAGCCCGCCGCTGCATATGTGTCTCTAACATTGTCCGCAGTCTGTCCTTCGTCCCTGGCAATGACAGTGAAATGTCTAAACACCCAGGCCTGCTACTTATACTGGGCCGTGTGGTACTCCTGCACCACCGGCATCCTGAACGCAAGGAGGCCCCTGTTACCTATGAGAAAGAGGATGAGGAGGATGAAGGAGTCAGCTGTGAACAAGATGAATGGTGGTGGGACTGTCTGGAGGTTCTGCGAGAAAACTGTCTGGTCACATTGGCAAACATCTCTGGCCAGCTGGACCTGTCAAAGTACCCCGAGAGTATCTGCCTTCCCCTGCTCGATGGCCTTCTCCACTGGGCTGTCTGCCCATCAGCAGAAGCCACTGATCCCTTCCCTACGTTGGGGCTTAATGGAACAGTTTCCCCTCAGACAGTGGTTCTTGAGACTCTTAGCAAGCTCAGCATCCAGGACAATAATGTTGACCTCATTTTGGCCACGCCACCCTTCAGTCGACTGGAGAAATTCTACAGTTCTCTGGTACGCTTGATTGGTGACCGTAAGGTACCTGTGTGCCGGGAAATGGCAGTGGTGCTGTTGGCCAACCTGGCCCAGGGTGACAGCCTGGCAGCTCGGGCCATTGCTGTGCAGAAAGGCAGTATAGGGAACCTCCTGGGGTTTCTGGAGGACAGTCTAGCAGCCACACAATTCCAACAGAGCCAGGCTTCACTGCTGCATTTGCAGGGGCCACACTTTGAATCCACTAGCATGGATATGATGCGACGGGCTGCCCGTGCCCTGCATGCACTTGCCAAAGTAGAAGAGAACCACTCTGAGTTCATGTTGTATGAGTCGCGGCTACTGGACGTATCTGTATCCCCCCTCCTGAGCTCAGGAGTGTCCCACGTCATCTGTGATGTACTGTTTCTGATTGGCCAGTCATGACAAATGTGGGGCTGACCTTTCTCCCCCTCGCAAATCTGTGTGAATTGTAACAGCAAAAACTGACTGTCCTTTTTTTTTTTTTTTTTAATTTATGCAAAAATCACCTCAAATTCCACTGATTGCTCTTTCTACCTTGGTTCTTTCTAAAGGAAAGATTTCACAAAGTGGATTTAACACAAATAAAATGAAGAGACCCTAATGTGTATACATGACTTATGACCTTGGGAGAGTGTGCTGCCAGGATGTTTTTTAAATTAAAATGAAAAGTAGATTAAGAAATGAAAAATAAAACTAACCAAAGTTGCTGTCACATTTACAGTGAGTTTGGGTTTAAAGGTGCCCACTGGTACTTTTGGGTTTACTGGGCTGGCAGACACTATTGTTTAGTTATTATTTGGAGGCTATAAAGTTATACAGTTTTAGACTCTTGTTTATCTTATGATTTGTAACTTGGATGATGTATACAATGAGCCCAAGAACCAGGTCATTGGCTGTGAACAGACATCTGTAAATGGAAGGCCTGTACAGTATATTGTATGACTTTTTTTTTTGTACTGTACACCTTAAAGTAACAAGATGTAAACATACTGTAATAATATTGTTTCACACTGAGAGAATGCTGATTTGGCAGCAAAACTGTAGTTTTTAAAATGATTTTTGTTCTTATTTAGAGAGAGGGGAAAGACATTCTTCCCCAAAGTATCGTGTACAACACCCCGACCTCTTTGTCCCTTGATTGTATGACTTGACCCTCAAAGAAATCACCTCTTAGGATTGGTCTTGAGCTTCAGATGCGGTCCAGGCTGCAATGTAAATGATGTACAATACACTTTGCTCTTTCTCTCTCTCTCTCTCACACACATTATTGCGCTCTTCACCATTTTTAATCTTTGATTAATTAAAGGTTACACTCAAGATTTCTTCATTGCGCATTGCCATGTGTTTATTTAATACCCTTCCTTCACGTACATCTGGGATTTTCTCTCTTAATAAGTCAACTCAAACACACAAGTTCACATTGTGGAGAAATATGTCAAATCTGATATGTTTATGGCTCTAAAGTGAGCTCTACATTCAACCAAATCTAGGCAATTCCTAAAGAAATCATCCCTTACCCCAAAGTGCTATGGATTCTGCATATTTGTATTTCAGAAAATGTAGCTAAAAATCTTGATGTTTTTTGGCTTAATGAATATAATTTATTCAGTATGAAATCTTTATACTCTATGTTCCACGTGTTAAGAATAAATGTGTCTTCATAAGACTTTGTGATGGATTTATTTATGATATCCCCAAAGTTGATGCCATTCAGTAGGAATTTCTCACGGTTAACTCTCTCTTGCCTATTCATTTCTGGCATTGCATAAGATTCTGAATCCTCATAACCTTTAATGCAGCGGTGTCCAATCTTATCCACAAAGGGCCGGTGTGGGTGCAGGTTTTCATTCCAACCAAACAGAAGCCACACCAGAGTCTACTAAAAGCCAAGAACAACTAATTAAACAGGTGGAATCAGGTGTGGCTTCTGCTTGGTTGGAATGAAAACCTGCACCCACACTGGCCCTTTGTGGATAAGATTGGATGCCGCTGCTTTAATGCAACCAGGGATTAGTGTGTAAAGTGGCTTATGTGTCTATATTAAGTATTCACTACATCTAAATGACCATGGCACAATGCACATCCAACCTGGAATTCACTTATGTATAACTGAAGAACAGAAAATCTATTGTCTATCTCTGGGGAAAAAATAAGTGCAGCATTTGGGGTTGATGGTTTTCTGATGGATCTAATCATATGATATAAATCCTTAGTTAAACCATTTCACATCTGAGTAGGCATGTTGGTGCTATGCATTAGTGCTTATGCAGTAGTGCTTATTGAAGGCAATATCAATAACTCTGTATTCAGTTTTATATTTGCTTTTAAAGAAGCAGTTTACAGAAGTAGGGATATAAAATTTTAATTAAAATTATCCAGCATCTGTCAACAGTGACATGGGAGAACTCCCATAGACAACAAGAGGAGGAAACCTTGAGAAGATCCAGACCGAAAGGCAACTCATCTTCATCTGAAAGACGCCGGCCAGTGTGATTATAAATAATTTAAATTCTATACAGTGGCAAATAATTATTTGATACACTGCAGATTTCATCGTAGGTACACCTCAACTGTGAGAGACAGAATCTAAAAAAAAATCCAGAAAGTCACATTGTATGATTTTTAAATAATCAATTTCTATTTTATTGCATGAAATATGTATTTGATTACCTACCAGCCAGCAAGAATGGTTCTCACAGACCTATTAGTTTGTCTTTAAACAGTCTTTAAACAGGCTTTAAACAGCCCTCCTATCCTTCACTCATTACCTGTATTAAGTGCACCTGTTTGAACTCCTTACCTGTATAAAAGAAACCTGTCCACAATGGGCAAGATCAAAGAGCTGTCTAAGGACATTAGGGACAATAGGCAAACAGGCTGGTGAGAAGGTAACAATTGTTGGTGCAGAAATTCAAGATGACTGTCAATCTCCCTCGGACTGGGCTCCATGCAAGATTTTGCCTCATTGGAGTATCAATGATCCTTAGAAAGGTGAGGGATGAGACTGTGGTCCCTGCTCTCTTCAGGTCATTGACCAGGTCCTCCCGTGTAGTTCTAGGTTGATCCCTCACCTTTCTCAGGATCATTGATACAGGATTAAAATCCTTCAGCACGTGTAAGGTCCACCTACTCAAGCCCAGCACATATCCAGGCCCATCTTTACCAAATACCATCTGGATGATCCAGAGGAGGCATGGGAGAAGGTCATGTGGTCAGATGAGACCAAAATATTGGAGGAAGAAGAAGGATGAGTACAATCCCTAGAACACCATCCCAACCATTAAAAGCATGGGTGTGAAAAACATCATGCTTTGGGGGTGCTTTTCTGCAAAGGGGACAGGACATATGCACCGTCTTGAGGGGAGGATGGATAGGACCATGTATCGCAAGATTTTGGGCAACAACCTCCTTCCATCGGTGCATTGACGATGGGTCGTGGCTGGGTCTCCCAGCATGACGATGACCCCAAACACACAGCCAGGGCAACTAAGGACTGGAGGTTTATGAATAATTTTACTCAGCAGAACCATATTGAAAGAAAGAACCTGTGGAGCACTTTACTTGAATGTGCATGCTCACTCATATCCACAAAACATTCAGTAAAAAATAAGAATTGAGCCAGTCAAGAACTTTTTTTTAGTTTGTGCCCTCTGTTTTCTATAGGTCTTTGCCAACTGTATAATAAAAAGTGAAGCCAGTTCTTGCGCATACCATTATTAACCAAGATGTAAAGTTGTGAGACTATGCCTAAAGCGACCAAGCCAAGTTTATGCGTTTATACCAGGGGTCGGCAACCTTAAACACTCAAAGAGCCATTTGGACCCGTTTCCCACAGAAAAATTACCACAGGGAGCCACAAACCATTTTGACATCTAAAATGAAGATAACACTGCATATATCGTTTTTTACCTTTATGGAAAGTATAGAAAAAACTGTAGTGTGTTCATTTATGAAGTCAATTAACTGCTACCGTTTAAACGCAATTTTATTTCTGCAGGCGAACAAAAATATTTTGAACAGTTTGAACTAACCTTAAGAAAAAAGACGCTGGGTTGAAGGTTACTTTCAAATAAAATGTTTAATATATAATTGAGTCATTCGTATTCATGACCAGGGCTCTCAAGTTTTGAAGACAGGCAAGCATGACATCTCCAACCCCTCGCTTTTTTTCATTGGATGTTGCGTTAAATCTTTCCCAGATAGTGCTATTTTCTGATTGGCTATTGTGTAGCCTCTTTTTTGATTGGCTGATAAGGCTCGACTAAGAACTGAGACGCGCTTGATTCCTGCCCGGTTCCACAGTGCGGACTGATACATTTTGGGCGCTGCGGCTTATTAAATATATGATAGTCAAAAAGTTTTTCTGCGTGAGAATATGATGTGCGGCGGGAGAGCGTGAGAAAAGACCCAAATGCGTGACTGTCACTCTCAATGCGTGACACTTGAACGCCCTGCATGACACAAAAAAATTTAACGTGCCGGATGCAGCACACCAAAACTGCGCCTGCTTCTGTGTGTCGGATTTCGCAAGTCGGCAGTTATGACGCATATTTTGAGCGACCAAAAAAATAATAATAATAATAAATTAAACACGGTTTATTTTAATGTTACAAGAGCATCATGATGTTAGAATTCAGAATACATTTTTTTTTAAAAACTATCTAACAAAAATAAAAAATTTAAATTAAATATTTATTTTCCAAATCTACAGGGAGCCGCAGCAGAGGGGTGAAAGAGCCACTTGCAGCTCCGGAGCCGCGGGTTGCCGACCCCTGGTTTATACAAACAGATTCTTTTCATTCTGTTTAAAATATGTATCATCAGTTTACTTTACCTTCATATCTCCTCATGTTTCTTTTTGTGTGTTTGATGTAGAGGAACTTGACTGGCTTGACGAGTCCTGACCTCAACCCGATAGGGATGAATTAGAGCAGAGGCTGTGAGCTAGACCTTCTCATACAAAATCAGTGCCTGACTACAAATGCACTTCTAGAGGAATGGTCAAATATTCTCATAAACACACTCCTAAACCTTGTGGAAAACCTTCCCAGAAGAGTGGAAGTTGTTGTCCACACTGAAAAAGGGATATCTGCCTTTTGTACCAGGGTCAGCCAATGAATGTGACACATGGCTTGTTAAAAAATATGCTAAGCATTAAAACCTTTTTTAAAATAGTTTTTAATCTTTTCTTAGAATAAATGTACTTCAATTAAAGGGTTTTTCCTCCCCATTTCTTTCAAATTAACTACTGGCAGTCAAATCCTTCTTTGTTTACATGTTCAGTTTTCTTGGTCAGCAGACATATAAAACTGTTTGCAATGCAGTGAAAAAGTTAATGTCCTGTTTTTATTTTGTACAATCTCTCACTGATCACCAGCTTGAAAGTTAGAGTGGCTTCTGAAGTTCACTGCATGTGTGTCGTGTTCTGTTTTCATCACCTCGGATAACTGGATAAATTGATTGTATTTACTGTACTAATGACTAGAAGTTCAGAAGTTTGACTGATCTAAAGTTTAATACTTCTATAAAATTCCATAATACAAAGTCCATCTCTTTCTATATATTTAAAAGTACAAACATTTTACAAAACATCAAATCTGTTATTGCACATTTTCTCTTGTTGCTGTCTAACTACAAGGTTGTGTTTGTTTCATCACTTGTATAGCAGTTAAGACCAAATACAGTAAGACTTTTGTGTCTGATGCAGAGCAACAACCCATTTTCTTATGGACCTTAACCTTAGAAATGCTTGTATTTATAACAATATATTTAAATAAGTCCAGATTTTTACAAAGAAAATGTAGCAGAAGTATGTGGCTTTTTGAGTAATGTCACTTGCATGATGTACAAAGTATGTCCATCTACACAAGGCCAAACTCTCTACTATAGAAAATATACAGCTATTATTTAAAGTTAGATTACTTATATAGGTTCTTACTCAAACCTATATGGTGAAATCTTGTTTTTGGCAGGGGAAATGTTTAAGACTCATGAGGGACACAATGTACGCACCAAGATGTCCTTGTGCAGATCACACCCGCGTACACATTTCTCTCCCAGATCATCTACGCTGATAACATACATTTTTTGTGCTACAACCAATTTTATGGGAACAGTTTTGAACTGTAAAACCCTTTCATGCCTAAAAGTCTGACAAGTGCCACTGGAGAAAAAAGTGCAAGAAATGGATTAAAAAAATAAGTGCAGACAAGTCCCTCAGATGGTTCTACTTGTCGATAAGGCCAGCCTCTTTAATCTTAATGTAGAAGTACTTCTCCAGCAGGTTAGCACACTTGAAGTACTCGCTCTCAGGCGGGTTGTACTCCCGACAGTTAGTGAAGATTCGCTGCATGTCCGCCATAAACAGCTTCCTTGTGGTGTAGTAGCGACTCTTCAGGCGCTCACTCATAGTCTTCAAGTCTAACAGCAAAAATGTAAAATAAATTAAAAAACATTTAAGTATATACATGCACAAGAACAACTTCATACAGTCAACATTCAGTTTATAATCACAGTCCTGGAACAGATGGCAACTTTTTATAGGTTGAATCATATTGTAAGAAGAAAATAATTCACCAGCAGAGATTTACATGAGAGTACAGAGAGAGCATTAAGCGGGTGTTTCAAAAAACTTTAGGAGGCAGTGAAAGCTGAATAAATACAGGATTTTACAATCAGGTTTCCATATTTCATTCATTCATTCATTCATTTTCTACCGCTTATTCGAACTCCGAACACACACACACACACTACGGACAATTTTCCAGAGATGCCAATCAACCTACCATGCATGTCTTTGGACCGGGGGAGGGGTTTCCATGTTTCTTTGTATGAAAATCTATTATAGGTCCATTTTTAATCTAGTAAATCACAATTTGTTTTTCTTTTTAATGGTTTATTGACATCCCTAATAAAATTCAACAACTTTTCAAAAAGACTGTTGCTTTTACTGATGACATCATTCAATTAATAGAATTGTTTACACAAACTGATTTATAAGTGTCATCCCCAAAGAGGATCGGTTCACTTCTCAGGTTTCTTCCTCATGTGTCCTCAGGGTGTTTTTCTGCCTCGTTCATCAGGGCCATGCTTTATAAATCTACATCCCGATTTCCGATGTTAAAAACATTATGTTAGTTAATGACATTAATGAGTCTAATATTTAAAAATGTGATATTTGAGAACATAAAAGAAAAAATTAAAAAACCTTTAAAAAGTGTGTGAAAATCCAATCAAGACCCAATTTAAGTTTATTCAAAGCTGTAGCGACAGAGTTGTCTGCATCCTAGGAGTTATAGTTTAAGAAACATTCGTGCTTCAAGAAGCTCATCATGAGGCACATCAAGACCCAGTTACCACCCTCACTGGACCCCCTGCAGTTTCATCAGCAAGAATGACAAGTCAGCATGGAGAGAGGAGGTGCAACAGCTAACTGCCTGGTGTAGAGCCAACAACCTGTCTCTGAATGTTGATAAAACTAAAGATATGATTGTTGACTTCAGGAGAGCACAGAGCGACCACTCTCCATTGAACATCGGCAGACCATCTGTACAGATGGTCAAGCGCACCAAATTTCTTGGTGTTCATTTAGCAGAGAACTTCACCTGGAAAATCAACACCAGCTCCATCCCCAAGAAAGCCCAGCAGTGTGTCTACTTCTTACGAAGGCTGAGAAAAGCCCATTTTATATATGTTCTACAGAGAGACCATCGCGAGCATTCTGAGTCTTTTTTCTATGTATCTCCATGGTCCTGGAGAAATGTTGTCTCATTTCACTGTGTACTGCAATAGCTATATATGGTTGAAATGACAATAAAAGCTTCTTGACTTGACTTGAAACATTCATCACTGAGGACATCCGTAACTGAACGCTATGTTTTTCAAATAATTCTTACCCATAGGAAAGCGAATGACTTGGTAATATCCAGGTGCATCATTCTTCTTTACAGGTTCCATAAAGGGCCATGCGTTTTGGTGGGACTGAAGGAACACACACATACACAAAGAATCAAGGACCATTTCCAAATTATCTGTGCTTATTTTTTTTAAACATGTGACATATGTGTGTATTACCTTAACCTGCTGCAGAATTGTTTTTAAGGTGCCACACAACTGATCTGGATCTTTCACCTCTCTGCTGTAACAAACCAACAACAAACATAGGCTTTGGAAATTTCCACACAACATGTGAGTAACTCAATTTATATGACTCAACATAGCTACGTATCCTGTGTTTTGAGATGTGAAAACAACAACTTTCCAATTTATATCTGCACACTGATGAGCCATAACACTAAAAGCACAGGTGACGTGAATAACATTGATTATCTCATTACAGTGACTCCTGTCAGGGGTGGGATAGTAGCACAAACTGCTGAAAAAATTAATGCTGACTCTGATATAAAGAAGTCAGATCATGCAGAGCATCACAGTTTGGTTTTATAGAGCTGCAGAGCTTTTAGAGTGACCATGCTGACTCCTGGACATCACCATTAGCTCTTACAATGGGTATCATTGTAATGAAATGGTCCATAGAGCAATGGAAGAAAGAGGACTAGTCTGATGAATCATGTTTTATTTACATCATGTGGACAGCTGTTTGTGTGTGTGTGTGTGTGTGTGTGTGTGTGTGTGTGTGTGTGTGTGTGTGTGTGTGTGTGTGTGTGTGATTTACCTGGTAAAGAGATAGCACCAGGATGCACTATGGGAAGAAGTTGAGCTGCTGGTGACAGTGTGATGCTCTGGGTAATGTTCGACTGGGAAACTTTGAGTCCTAGCATTGATGTGGACGTTACAGTGACATGAACCACCCAACTAAACATTGTTGCAGATTAAGTACACATCTCCATCTCACCCACATCTCAAACATGCCTCAACAGATCAGGGGCCTCATTTATAAAGCGTGTGTATGCACAAAACGGGGCTGGAAACATACGTTCGCCAGTTCCTATACAAAGTGAAAGTGACGTGACATACGGCTAAGTATGGTGACCCATACTCAGAATTCGTTCTCTGCATTTGACCCATCCAAAGTGCACACACACAGCAGTGAACACACACACACCGTGAACACACACCCGGAGCTGATCGGTGTATATTGTGTATTGAAAAAATGCCTTTGAGAATTGTGATAGTTTCTTCAGATTGTCCAGACCTAGGTGGTAAACTATTATATTTATTTAATATTTATTTATTTGTTTTATTTATATATCTAATTGGCAAACTGTCTTCTAACCATGTGACTGTAATTTGTTTGTATTGTATAATAAGAGGGGGGCACGGTGGCTTAGTGGTTAGCACGTTCGCCTCACACCTCCAGGGTTGGGGTTCGATTTCTGCCTCCGCCTTGTGTGTGTGGAGTTTGCATGTTCTCGGTGGTTTCCTCCGGGTACTCCGGTTTCCTCCCCCGGTCCAAAGACATGCATGGTAGGTTGATTGGCATCTCTGGAAAATTGTCCGTAGTGTGTGATTGTGTGAGTGAATGAGAGTGTGTGTGTGTGCGCCCTGCGATGGGTTGGCACTCCGTCCAGGGTGTATCCTGCCTTGATGCCAGATGATGCCTGAGATAGGCACAGGCTCCCCGTGACCCGAGTAGTTTGGATAAGCGGTAGAAAATGAATGAATGAATGTATAATAAGAAAGAAATGAAAGCATAATGTTTTTTGCCTCTTACCTTTTCCCCATAGGTTTCCACCCAGTTTCACCTACAAAAACCAAGAAATAAATGTAATTATTCAAATCAGAAGATAAATAATACATTACATATCTCTTTATCAGAGGTACAACATACGTATGCCTGGAATGCTCTCAATGGGAATCTGACGAATGCCCTCCTTAAAACAGGAAAGACCAGGATACACCTTGCGTATCTGTGCCTGCTTCCTCTCAATCAGCTTCTTAATAATCTGTAAGACACAAAGAAAGTTCCTCAATGGACAGCAGATTGAAGATGACAGAAAGCTTCAGAGTTGTGAAAGCTCATGGGTAGAAGCTCATGGACAGGGTTAGGATTAGGGTTAGGGTTAATCCTAACTGTAAGTACACACACAAACACACCTCTTTCTGTTTCTTAATGATGACAGAGAATTCTGTATATGGTATGCTGGGGTTGAGTTCACAGCCCATGAGCGTAGCTCCCTCATAGTCTTTAATGTATCCCACATACTTGGCTTTAGGAATCTTTATGTCTTTAGAGAATCCCTAAAACAAAAAAGGTCATTGAACAAGTCATTAAACTTTCTGTTGTAGAAGTCTTGTTTCTACAATTTCACCAGTGTTTTATTAACGGGAAAAGTACAGTGGCCAAAATGTGCAAAATAAAATAAAAAATCGGAAAACAACAACATTTCAGACAAACTGGAAAAGGTAGGTACAGTTTGTGAATTGAAGTCTTACTTCTAATAGGAAGATACATCTTTCACTCGAACTATACTATAAACTATGTTCTGTGGCTTATTTGTAAAACCTCCAGATTTTTTCCACATAAACTGCAGAAATTTTACATATTTTAATCCTCAGTAAGAACAATGCATTTTTATACATTCATAAACACAGGAGTTGTCTTTCTTTTGCTGCAGTCTGCTGTACTTCCTGTATATCTTGAGTGACAGATTTATCGTTTCGTTATCGTTATTTATTGCCCAAGGCAGAAGTAAGACTTCCATTCGCAAACTATACCTAAATTTTCCGGTTTGTTTGAAATGTTGTTGTGTTTTCTGATTTGTTATTTTGTTTTTAATTTGTTGTTTTGTTTTCTAATTTATTATTTTGTTTCCTGGTTTGTTATTTGTTTTGCATTTCCCGGACTCTGTAGAAAGTCATAAAGAAAATCTTTAGAATTTATTTAAACAATAAAGTCACATTCAGACTAGTAATGCTTTAGAGCATTTGAGTGGACAAGTATTATGGCTGGTAGTGCTGGCCTGTGTAACGTTACATATGGCTCCAAGTTCTGCATGAAGTAATGTATTTGCTACACAATTATGGTGTGGGTTTGACTAAATATAGAAAACAAACTGACAATGTGAATCGTATTAGGATTTATAAATAATAATTTTTAGCAGATTATTTATACATCTTTTTAACTTTCACTTCATGAGACAGGGTCAGTTTATTTCACTGGATTTATGCGAGTTAACCTATTGTCACATTTATGGGAATTTTGGTTTTGTGATTAATGTATGATGCATGCTGTATGAAACAACCAGACGGACAACATTCTCTTTTTCAGATCAAATAAAATAATTATATTTTCATTCGATTAATGAATACAAGCTCCCTATAAGTGCAAGATCAGATGGAAAACTGCTGATAAGATCTGCTGTTAGGTACAGTAAAGGCAAACAACAATATCACCTGCTTTCCCAATAAAAAGAATTAGACTGCTTGGCATTGGTATTGGATTGGTGTCAACTCTACTCAATACCACCAATGACTCACTGACCTGCTTTTTGAAGTAGCCAATAGCATACTCGTCAGCATACGTGAGGAAGTTAAGTATCTCGTGTTTGATGTGATACTCTTTTAGGTGGTTCATCAGGTGTGTTCCATAACCCTGAGAGAAGCCACAGTCACAAAAGTTTTTTGAGAGCTCAAAGTTTTAGAAACAAACTGTTGAAGCAATGGATCACAGGACTTAAAATATTTAATATTTATTAAAATTGTTACTCACCTTGACCTGCTCATTGGAGGTTACAGCACAAAAAACTATTTCTGTGAAGCCCTGCGATGGAAACATCCGGAAGCAGATTCCTCCAATCACTCGACCATCTTTGATCAGAGACAGAGTCTTGTGTTTTCTGTGTGACAAGGAAGTTGAATATGATAATAAATATGATAAATAGTTTGTGTGGCTGTGCCGCTGCATGCTGCTAACAGTAAAGTTGTCTTTTGTCAATAATTTATACCTGTTATAAATATTACAAAGAACCCAGTAAAACCTGCTCAAAGTAGCGAAGGACTGCAACTTTTTATCGAAACAATAATGTCAAAATACATCTGCTCAAAAAAACCTTATTGAGTTAATAAGCTGATTTACAGCAGGTTATTTCACAAATTTTGATGTCAAAACACTGAAGTCTTCTGAATAAATGGTACTCCAGAACCCTTTAGGAAAGCTATGTGGTTTCCTGCCTCACAAAGTGCGTGTCTATCTGTCTTCAGCCATAGTAGAACGATGAATAATAGCAGCTCTAGTTCACAGTGAAACTTTGTTAATTTATTTGCTCTAAATGTGCTAAAGGCTTAAACTAGTGACCAGGAGACATTACATTGATGCCCAAACTAAAAGCTCACTTGTCCCCTTTGGAGCCCAGACACAAGTGAATGAACACACCACTCTGGCTTCAACTTGCAAGCAGCAGTGCCATGCCCAAAGCCTCAATCAGAGTGTATGATGTGACACGTTTAAATTGATCCCTTAACCTGGCACACTGTGATCGGGCCTCACCATGCACTAAGGCAGGCCCAGACTAGTCCCATTTGCTGTGCTTTTTGGCTCAGTTCTAACTGTAAGAAAGCCAAGACTTCTCTGAAAAAAGCAGCAAATTTATCCTAGATGGTGTAATGGACAATATCTCCACCTGGTATGAAGAAGGCTGGGGTTTGATTCCCTGATGGGGAGCTTGCTTTTAGTTGCAACTGTAAGAAAGCCAAAAAATCTCAGACAAGAGCAGCAAACTGATCCTAGTTAATATAATGGAACATGTTTCAGTTTTCAGGGCAGGTGTTCCTTCTTAGTGTAGTGCACAGTATCTCCACCTGTCACACAAAATACTAGTTTGGTTCCCCAACACAGAGATTGCTTTTCCACTCAAGTTCCAAGCAAACCAAGTCAAAACTGTGCTGTTTATGTGTTAAAAGAGGAAAAAGACTGAACTTTTGAAGCCAGCTGATCGTCTTCAGTAAAATGAACAGTATCTCCATCTGTCACTCGGATGACTGTAATCGATCACGCTTCTCTGAAAAAGCAGCAAATTGATCCTAGTTAGTATAATGGAACAGGTTTGACAAAAGCAGCACTGCCGTGCCACAGGACTCAATAAGAGAGCAAGATGCCACACAGGTTAATTTGATACCTTAACCTGGCACCCAATTTTCGGCATTTAACTTGAACTGGGGCGGGCCCAGTCTAGTCGCAGTTTCCAGGCAGCCTTCAGCTTTCGGGACAGGTGTTCCTCGTTAGTATAGTGGACAATATCTCCACCTGTCACTCGGAAGACTGTGATCGCTCGCATTTCTCTGACAAAAGCAGCAAATTGATCCTAGTTAGTATAATGGAATAGGTTTGACAAAAGCAGCACTGCCATGCCCCAAGACTCAATCGGAGAGCAAGATGCCACACAGGTTGATTTGATCCCTTAACCTGGCACCCTATTTTCGGCATTCAACTTGGACTGGGGCGGGCCCAGTCTAGTCCCAGTTACTTTCAGGACAGGTGTTCCTCATTAGTATACTGGACAGTATCTCCCCCTGTTACGTGGATGACCGGGGTTCGATTCCCCGACGGGGAGGCTCCTTTTCTGCTTAGTTCCAACTCTAAGAAGGCCAAGACGTCTCGGACAATAGTGGCACTTCTCTCAACTTACACTTGAAGACTGTGGTTTGATTCCCCGATGAGGAGGTTGTATTTTAGTTCCAACTGTAAGAAAGCCGAGACTTCTCAGACAAAAGCAGCAAATTGATCCTAGTTAGTATAATGGAACAGGTTTGAAAAAAATAGTACTGCCTTGCCCAAGGACTCAATAAGAGAACAAGATACCACACAGGTTGATTTGATCCCTTAACCTGGCACCCTATTTTCGCCATTTAACTTGCACTGGGGCACACCCAGTCTAGTCCCATTTGCTGGCCTTGAGAAATTCCCCAGTGGATTTCAGTGTTTTAGCCACAGTTAATGTGCCACCCAGCCTGCTTGCTTTTGACTGATCTCTGCTTCAATTAAACCTCACATAGAAAATGAATAAAACTGCAGTACTACTATTTGATTTGTGTATTATTTTATATATACTGCTCAGGTAAAGTTTGGTAGACAACTGTCTATCACATCTGTTACAAAACAGATTTATTTATTGGAAATTGTAAAGCTACAGAACAGAGAAACATACTGAAAAACTATTCCATATAAGCTCTGTGGTACATATATTTAGCTAAATCATGTACATCAAATAATCTTTAATGTAAGTTATTACCATGAACAAACCTCTTTACCAGATTGTTCGTAGGATTGACGATGAGATTAGTTCATAGGTTTATAGAGCTGATGCTCATAATATTCCGTAATGATTATTTAATATATTTATATATATATATTTATATTGATGTTCAGGTGTCCATGTTCTTTTGGTACTGTTCATATTGACAGCATGTGGATCATACTCACTATCAGATCGTCATCACTGGCTGCATATTAATCATAATAAAGTTTTGTAATTAAACCGTTTCATCTAAAAGTGACCCATGTCTAAATTGTAATATTGTCTGATACCATGCAGAAGATATGGAGACACTTACGGGTCAAAGACAAGGCGTGTGATGTACTCTTTGGGCATTCGGGGCAGCTGGTGAGAGAAAACATTCTGAAGGCCCACCAGCCACATCAAAATCTTCTTGTTAGGCTTCTGGTTGAGGGAGTTACCAATGACGTGAAACTCTATCACTCCTCGTCTCTCTTCCAGGCGTGCAGCTTCATCCCGTGCAGAGTGAGCTGAGAGAAGGCTGGTCTGAGAGACAAGAGACATGAATGTGACAAGAGTGTAATGAGAACGTGACAGAGTGTAAGAAGCAGCTTCTTGACTTCAGCCTTTTGCTTTCTAGTTAATCCTTCAATCAATGCAAGATTTTCCATCACATTACTTCAAACACACTGAATACAAACCACACAGACTGTGTACCTCTGGTCCAAGCATGGCAGCAGGATCTGTGATGGTGGACATGACCTCATTGATCAGCTCCATTGGAATGTCTCCCATTGCCCGAGCTTTCTTACTATCCTCATGAGACAACATCTCAGAGGACTTTCGCTTGTCTCCAACTTCACACACACACACACACACACACACACACACACACACACACACACACACACACACACACACACACACACACACACACACACACACACAAATGATTCAGTTGGTGCAAAAAAACATGGTGGCTAAAACTGCCCTATATAAATAGTTACAAAAACATTCAGATCGTCAAGTGCAAAAAAATCTTCTCATATTTCTAAAGGCTTTTAAAATTTTACCCTGATTCTCTTGGATTATAATGACCTGAACACAGAAACGTATTCTGCATATTTATTTTCAAAATAAAAATTTCCAGTTTGAATAATCATTGATGATATGCCCTACATTAACTATAATGTAGCGGTAACAGAAGGTAAAGTTCAGTGTTAAGTGAGCAACATGTAACCTGCACTAGGTTCCACAGCGGAGGTAGTTTTGCATACTGGACTCATGCTGCCTGTTCCTGTCAGACCAGCAGGGGAGGACGTAGTGGTGCAGTAGAGTGGCCGTGTTACCTGTGGTGCACTGATTACTGCACCAACCAGAAATAACAGAAACATCAGAAACAAGAAGCAGAGAACAGACAATACATTTGATAAAAACAAAAAACTCCAAACCAAGCAAAAAAAAGAAAAGCCTGTTTAAGTAATTCGACCATAAACTCTAACATTAATATTTCAGAATATTAAAAATACCACACAGTTATCCAATCAGCCAACCATGTGGCATTCAGCTTGAGTGTTCACATCAAATATCAGAATTTGGAAAAAGTCTAATCTCAGGCTGGTTGGTGTATTTCAGAAACTGCTGCTCTCCTGTTTTTCACTCACTCTATAACCATCTCTATACAGTATAAAGTTTTATTGAAAAACTAAAGCAGCAACTCTCTTTACAACCATGGAGAGAAAATAAAGAATAAAGCATCTCAGAACACATGCGAGGAAGTTTATGTACATGGACTACAACAACAGAAGACCACACAAACCTTGGGATGTGGTAAAACAAGAGATTAATAGCATTAGTTCAAGTTTTTTTCACCTGAAATATCTGCAAGAATTTTGTGATGCAATCATACTGTATCAACATGGAGCCGAGTCTCGAAAGGAATGTTCCGAACATCATGTAGAATCTATGTCACAAAGAACTGAAGCAGCACTGAGAGCAAATAAACTGACAGGAAAAAGATTATTATTTTTTTTGTTTAATTGTCAGGAGTCTGTGCCCATGCTATCCTCGGATTCTTGTTCGTGGCTGCAGATGGTGGATAACAATGTACTTTTCTGCCATTGTAGTTCATCCAGCTGCTTTACTGCTCACCACAGTTGCAAATAATGATTATTCAATTATTATATAACCCAAAATGGTACAGTGCTGAGGAACTGCAATAATACTATTTGATTTGTGTATTATTTTAGATATAAAATATATCTAAAATATATAGTTCTCCACGAAAATGACCTGAAGCTGCTGTCCCACATCTGCATGGTTATTTTGCAACTGTTATGTTATGATACATTATGTGATGCGTGGTACTGTGCTACTTCCACATGACTGGCAGATTACATAATTGCATACTGAGTGCTGCAGTTTATTTTTTTTAAGATATTTTAGGAAGACTCTAATCACCTCTAGGGATATTTCCCCCTGAAACTCCACCCATGGAGTCTTCAATCCAGATAGGAGAATTAGGACTGTATACCTCCTCCTCCAACATAGACAGAAATCTACAGTAAAAACACACAAACACACAAAATAACAGACCACAGCATGCACATTTACAAGTTGTGTGAAGATGATCATGCATGTCCTCACTTGGGGAAGTGTGTAAGGATGAGTGTTCGTTTCTCAGGAGGCAGTTTGTCCTTCTCCTGCCTGGCCTGCTCCAGCAGCTGTTTTCTCATGATGGTGAAGACAGAACGCAGCAGAGTTCGCCCAAAGATCTGTGTGGCCTCGTAGCGCGGGAGACTGTCACAAAACTGTGGCACGTTACAGTAGCACAGCCACCTGCAACACAAGCAAAGTCAAGTCAAGTTATGAAGCTTTAATTGTTTTAAGTTAACATTTTTTTAATTCATTTTAAACTTAAATTGTTTATATTCACCTATTTATTTTTATCTTTATTTTTCTTCTTATTATATATTTATTTTTTTCTCTCTTCTGTTTCTATACTTCTGTAAAGCTGCTTTGAGACAATTGTTAAAAGCGCTATACAAATACATTGAATTTGAATATGAATTGTCATTTCAACTATATATATCTGACAGAGTACACGGTGAAACAAGAGAATGTTTCTCCAGGACCATGGAGCTACATAGAACAACACAGCGCTAGGGATTTAAGTAAGTTAGTCCTAGACACACAACGTGCATCTGTGTGAGACAAAATGACAGTGCAAACAAACAATACAAAACAAAACATTTATTCATTTTCTACCGCTTATCTGAGCTCTCAGGTCACGGGGAGCCTGTGCCTATCTCAGGCGTCATCGGGCATGCAAACTCCACACACACAAGGCGGAGGCGGGAATCGAACCCCCAACCCTGGAGGTGTGAGGCGAAAGCGCTAACCACTAAGCCACCGTGCTCCCCCCAAAATACAAAACACTACAAGACAACACACAAATACAATATACAAAAGACAATACACAAAAGCAGCACCAACCAGTGTACATACTATTTATTATACAGTACATGTGCAAAAATAAAGGAACCTGAACAAGAGGGATCTATTTAAACATATCTACACCTAATGTACTAGGTTATATGTTATATGAGGTGTAATGAATTGTGCAAAACAGCAATTGACTGAATGGGTAAGACAGCATGTGTAAAGAGCAAAAACAGTGTACAGAACAGCATGCAAGCAATTTGATATGGGTTTTGCTGTAGACAATAATGTATATTGGTTGAGTGTGTATTTGAGTGCAGATCAGTGCAGTAAAGCCAAACAGATTAAGACATGATAAACTTACTAAATAAATAATTACATAAATAAATAAATAAATCTAGTTGACATACTGATTAATATATCTACACAATTTTACATTGATGACACACAGTGGGACCAACCAATAATACAAAGGAAACAATAACTTTCCTGCATAAGCCAGGAAAAGTTTCTGATGCTTTAAGGTGTTTCCAAGCTTTCTGGATGTAAAACATCCCTAATCCAGAAAAGGTGAGTGTGAGAATGAGACAACTTCCATCTCAGGAGAATAAAGCACCTAGCTAGGAGTGTGTCACATGCTATCATTGAAGTCTAATTTAAAATCAGCTCAAGTAGGACACCAAAAACAGGATTATAGGTGGCTTAATAATGTCTGAAAAAAACAGATTTATGAGTAATGCACCTTTCACACATAATGTATCATTCCATTTATCACACATAAATATAAACACTGACAATAATAAAAAAAATTACAAGCAGGCACCAAACACCCTCAGGTAAATGCCATCAAAACCTAATTTAGCACATTTCCTATAACTATTCAGTTTCCAGTGTGACTTCATTGCACCCATCTCTCTTCCATAGGCTGATTTAGTGTAGACACCCTGTTTACTGTTACAAAACCATCAACTTTAAAAAAAAAAAAAATACTTAAATGACTGAAAACATAAACACCTTGTGTAGTTGATTTTGTATCCAGCTGCGTCATCGACGGGAACACGCTGTCGTCTTTGCGATGGTGTCTCCAGCTGCCAGATATTAATCTGGTTGAGGAACATCTTGGCCAGTTCCACGATGGTCTGTCGCTCTTTAGATGGTAGGTGACTGAACTTGTACTGTACAAAGTTATTCACTCCCTAAAACACACAGCGGTCTGTCATACAGGTCATCAGTGACACTGCACCACCCACAGTCAAGACATTTTCTTTTCACTTCTGATATGAGCTGCATTCTAGGTTGACAATAAGACAAGCTGATTGTTAGCTATCACAGTGTGAATCTAATAAAAGTTTTATATGCAGTTTATCGGGGCTGTTTACCTGCTCAATGTTGGGTTTCTCAAATGGTGGACTCTCTAAAGCCTCCACCACAGGCCTCCCCATTTGCAGGATGCATTTCCTTAGCAGCTAAGAAGATTTAAATTCACGTCAAGCTTATCTGGTACTAACATACTCCACATACACCATCTTTAGCTAAACAGAAGAGAACAACATGGAGCTATATATTGTAGCTTCAGGTAAAAACAAATACAAACAAACAAACAAACAAAAAACAAACAGGAAGGTGGTTTCAGTATGAACAGCAAAGATAAGAAATAAAAATGGAAGTCACCTTAAAGAGAGAGAAGTAAACTTGCTTAGTGTCAGCGTCCTCCTCTTTGTGGACGCACGTGTAGAGATACTCCACGTCTAGCACGATGCCCAGTAACCTGTTCATCTCGTCTTCTGATACGTTCTCCAGATGTGTTACATGATCTCCTGGCCAATGAGAGAGGGATGAAACCATACCAGCTTCAGAAACATCCATTCAGCTGGTCTGTTCCATCCAACCAGGCTGCCTAAATGACATGTTATAAGCAAAATTCAGTTCTGCACTGTTTTTACAGCCTTGAACACACGTATCTTACCTAAAGGGTGGCTGCAACTCCTGCAAGGCTCCAGAAGATTAACAGAGTTTGGCTGCTCAGCCCTGGGAGGGGTTGGAGGTGGAGGAGTAGGAGGTGGGTTTTGACTCTTCCAACCATTACACTTACAAGCTCCTTCAGCCTGTGGGAGCAAAACTATTATATCAGCGAACAGGAAGACTGGTGTACTCACATGGCTTAATGCTAAAAAACAGATAGAATTAAAAGATCAATAATCGACAGAACAAACTAGATCCAAAGCTGCTTTATAAACTTACCATGCTTTTATATTTGTATAGAAGATAAGATTTAGGTTTTCTACATTTAAAAACATTGTGTTCTATAGTGTACATTTATGTCAGTTTATCAGTTAAATATTAAATTCTTTTTAAGAAATAATAATTTCCAATCAAAAAGTGCATCTTGTTTTATGTTTAATTTTTGGTTCTTTGCCTTTATAAGAACACAATATCGTATTAACCTCAGTTACCCTTTGATTAATGATCTATGTATGTAATGTACTGCTGCCTTCATACCGTCATTACCCTTCATGTTTAGTATCCAAATGAACACAAAATTATCGGTTACTCATTTTTCAAGCACTGGTGTATTTTATTTGAACACGAAAGGTGCCATACCGTCTTAATACACCCTGGATCAAACTTTAAAGTCATCTAAAAGTTTGATAGCTAAACCACGCCCACAGACACCTGAAACAAAGGGAGTTTTTCCCTCCAAAACCTTGACCGGAGTATTGGTCATCTCCCCAAAGATGGTTGGAGTTCGCAACCTTTAAATTGTCACAAACACCACTAATCCGTGGTCAGACTTTCGGAACAGCTTGGAGAAGACTCCATCTTCCTTCAAAGAAGTTCCAGCAAGCTTCACTTCCAAGAACGACAACTGCTCTGATCTTCAGGAGAACTTGGAAGAACGTCTGACCCCACCCTAACCAACCTTTCAGAGATTTCTCTGTTGCATCCGGACTCTTGTGCAGTAATCCAATGCAAGTAACTGTTTCCTCTACCAATCAATTTAGATGCATAATTTTAAGTAGGAATCTTTCATTGAATCATAAGGTGAATTTAAGTTTCTGTGACGATTTCCCAGTTAGGGTGTGATTAATTTTTGAATCTAAGTTTGCCATTCCTTTCCTTCCTTTCTCTAGTTTTCTTCTTTCCAGTCTTTTCCTCCCTTTCCACAATTTTAATTTCTTTTGTTTTATTTTATTTTCATCTTCGTTTTCCCTATTTCTTTTGTTTGGTTGTGTAGTTAGTTTATGTTGTGTTTGTCTCATTCATTAAATACCATATTTTTGTGCCAAAAGTGATTGTAAGAAGCCAAAAGTCTTTGTAGAAGCCAACATTCTGATTTCCGTTATAAGCTTATTATTATTATTATTATTATTATTATTATTATTATTATTATTATTATTAGACAAAAATTTATTTAAAAAAATGCGGCCTAGGGCGTTCGAGCCACATGCACCAAATTCGGATATGTCGTAGACCCTGGTCTGAAGTTTGTTGCTTCTATTTATCTAAGCGATCGGAATTCCAGCATTCCCGGTTCGGAAGCTCAAAGTAGCCTTTGTCCCCATAGACTTCCATTATAAACTTCTGAGGTTTGTAATTCGGCAAGTTTTCAAGCGATTTACACCGATCTCGGACAGGTTCTTTAGGACCTTACTCCTGACCAAATTTTTATTTCGGAGTTCCGATGGAATTTTCGGTTTTCCCGTAGTCGACGATCGAACATCCCATAGACTTGAATAGGGAATTCCGAAAAGTCCTCTAAGCTCTCACACATGCAATACATCCAACATTAAGAATTACATGTACTGTTCTATGCAGTATAATAAGTAGAATCCCATAATGACTGCAGTATTGACATGAAATGTCCAAACCCTCAGTAGCCACTTTTTGCCAAAAGTATTGGCACCCCACCGGGTATTCTGGTGACGTCACGTGTAGCCCCGCCCCCAAAACAAGCAAAATCAAAAATTTGCACAACATGGACATGTGACACATCAAAACACTCAGCACAATGAGGGGAACTGCCCCACGGGTATTCTGGTCACGTCACGTGACATTACGTGTAGCCCCGCCCCCAAAACAAGCAAAATCATAAATTTGCACAACATGGACATGTGACATATCAAAACACTCAGCACAATGAGGGGAACTGCCCCACGGGTATTCTGGTCACGTCACGTGACGTCACGTGTAGCCACGCCCCCAAAACAAGCAAAATCCAAAATTTGCACAACATGGACATGTGACATATCAAAACACTCAGCACATTGAGGGGAACTGCCCCACGGGTATTCTGGTGACGTCACGTGACGTCACGTGATGGCACGTGACGTCACATGAAAATTAAAAATTTGCACAACATGCACATGTGACATATCAAAACACTCAGCACAATGAGGGGAACTGCCCCACGGCTATTCTGGTCACGTCACGTGACGTCACGTGATGTCACATGTAGCCCCGCCCCCAAAAAAACTAAATAAAAAATTTGCACAACATGGACATGTGACATATCAAAACACTCAACACATTGAGGGGAACTGCCCCACGGCTATTCTGGTCACATCACGTGACGTCACGTGTAGCCCCGCCCCCAAAACAAGTGAAATAAAAAATTTGCACAACATGGACATGTGACATATCAAAACACTCAGCACAATGAGGGGAACTGCCCCACAGGCATTCTGGCCATGTCACGTGACGTCACGTGACGACACGTGAAAATGAAAAATTTGCACAACATGGACATGTGACATATCAAAACACTCAGCACAATGAGGGGAACTGCCCCACGGGTATTCTGGTCATGTCACGTGACGTCACGTGTAGCCCCGCCCCCAAAACTAGCAAAATCAAAAATTTGCACAACATGGACATGTGACATATCAAAACACTCAGCACAATGAGGGGAACTGCCCCACGGGTATTCTGGCCACGTCACGTGACGGCACGTGACGACACGTAACGACACGTGACGACATGTGAAAATCAAAAATTTGCACAAAATGGACGTGTGACATATCAAAACACTCAGCACAATGAGGAGAACTGCCCCACGGGTATTATGGTCATGTCACATGACGTCATGTGATGTCGCATGTAGCCCCGCCCCAAAACAAGCGAAATAAAAAATTTGCACAACATGGACATGTGACATGTGACGCTTTCACAATCTTTTTGTCAACTCGCCTCCAAAATGCACCGGCTTTTGCGAATACTTGCACCGTCATTTTCGGTTTTCCCGTAGTCGACGATCGAATATCCCATAGACTTGAATAGGGAATTCCGAAAAGTCCTCTAAGCTCTCACACATGCAATACATCCAACATTAAGAATCGCATGTAATGTTCTATGCAGTGTAATACGTAGAATCCCATAATGACTGCAGTATTGACATGAAATGTCCAAACCCTCAGTAGCCACTTTTTGCCAAAAGTATTGGCACCCCACCATGTATTCTGGTGACGTCACTCGACACCACGTGACGTCACGTGTAGCCCCGCCCCCAAAACAAGTGAAATCAAAAATTTGCACAACATGGACATGTGACATATCAAAACACTCAGCACAATGAGGGGAATTGCCCCACGGGTATTCTGGTCACGTCACGTGACGTCACGTGTAGCCCCGCCCCCAAAACAAGCGAAATTAAAAATTTGCACAAGATGGACATGTGACACATCAAAACACTCAGCACAATGAGGGGAACTGCCCCACGGGTATTCTGGTCATGTCACGTCACGTGAGGTCACGTGACATCACGTGAAAATTAAAAATTTGCACAACAGGGACATGTGAAATATCAAAACACTCAGCACAATGAGGGGAACTGCCCCATGGGTATTCTGGTCACGTCACGTGACATCACGTGATGTCACATGTAGCCCCGCCCCAAAAAAGCAAAATTTAAAATTTGCACAACATGGACATGTGACATATCAAAACACTCAGCACAATGAAGGGAACTGCCCCACGGGTATTATGGTCACATCACATGCTCATGTCGGCTCACCTCCAAAAGTATTGGCACCCTAGCGGTCCAGTAGCTTTCACAATCTTTCTGTCCACTCACCTCCAAAATGCACCGGCCTTTGTGAATTCTTGCACCATCAAAGCCAACATCAAAGTTTGTCGCGACGAACTTTACAAATCTAGTTATGTTGGCTTTGTAGAAGCCAACATTCTGATTTCCGTTATAAGCTTATTATTATTATTATTATTATTATTATTATTATTATAAGACAAAAATTTATTTAAAAAAATGCGGCCCAGGGCATTCGAGCCACATGCACCAAATTCAGATATGTCGTAGACCCTGTTCTGAAGTTTGTTGCTTCTATTTTTCTAAGAGATCGGAATTCCGGCAATCCCAGTACGGAAGCTCAAAGTGGCCTTTCTTCCCATAGACTTCCATTATAAACTTTTGAGGTTTGTAACTTGGCAAGTTTTCGAGCGATTTACACCGAACTCAGACAGGTTCTTTAGGACCTTACTCCGGACGAAGTTTTTATTTCGGAGTTCCGACGGAATCTTCGGTTTTCCCGTAGTCGACGATCGAACATCCCATAGACTTGAATAGGGAATTCCGAAAAGTCCTCTAAGCTCTCACACACACAATACTTCCAACATTAAGAATTGCATGTACTGTTCTGTACAGTATAATAAGTAGAATCCCATAATGACTGCAGTATTGACATGAAATGTCCAAACCCTCAGTAGCCACTTTTTGCCAGAAGTATTGGCACCCCACCGGGTATTCTGGTGATGTCACTCGACACCACGTGACGTCACGTGTAGCCCCGCCCCCAAAACAAGCGAAATCAAAAATTTGCACAACATGGATATGTGACATATCAAAACACTCAGCACAATGAGGGGAACTGCCCCACGGGTATTATGGTCTTGTCACGTGACGTCACATGCAAATTAAAAATTTGCACAACATGGACATATGACATATCAAACCACTCAGCACTACGAGGGGAACTGCCTCACAGGTATTCGGATCAAGTCACATGCTCATGTCCACTCACCTCCAAAAGTATTGGCACCTTAGCGGTCCAGTAGCTTTCACAATCTTTCTGTCCACTCGCCTCCAAAAAGCACCGGCCTTTGAGAATACTTGCACAGTCAAAGCCAACATCAAAGTTTGTCGCAACGAACTTTACAAATCTAGTTCAGTTTTAGACTCGAACTTCAGTCTTGTCCTTATTTGTCTTGTTTTTCGTAGACAGTAAAGGTTTCCTCCTTCACACCTCCCATGATCATTAAAGCTGGTCAGGCTTTTTCTGATTGTAGATTTACTGTATGCACTTAGACCTACATCATGAGCTTGCTGTATCTCCCGTGATGATATTTTAGGGTTTTTGGAGACTTCTTTAATCATCTTTCAGTCTGCTCTTGGGATGAATTTTTTTTGGATGTCCTGACCTGGCCTGAGGAATGTCTGAATACAAATTCCATGCTCTAAAAGAAAATGCCATTTAATGGTCCACTGGTGCTTCTTTCACTTGCAGGGTTGTTTCTTGTCATAAATGATTGATTAGGGCCCCTTTAAAATGGATATTAAAATCAAGCATACTTTAAATTAAACTGGTGATAAAAGTTTATGTATAAGGAAGTCTCGGGTTGTGCTAACAGAACAGAAACTGCCCAAGGAGACAGAAACAAAGCTCGAAACATTCATATCTGCTATATCTGGGATAGAAAAAAAAAACTTAGAAAAGCAGAAAGTAATTGATGAAAATAAATCAGTTTTTGTCCATTTACCCTATTCCACACTACATGGCCAGAAACGTGTATAGACCAAAATACTGCACATCTCATTCCAAAACTCTGGGTGTTTTAAATTGTCCCCAAACAGCCAGACAATTTGTGTACAGGGACATTGTCATGGTGGAACAGTGAATCTGTAGCAGTGAAAAAAAAACGATAACACTACTGTGTTCTTCAGACTTTGGGGCAACAGTTTGGGGAAGAACCTCATATGGGTGTGATGGTGACCTGCCCACAAACTTTTGGCCATATAATATAATTAAAAGTTCACAATTTGTAAATTTCAAAGCTAGCCGGTATATAGTTTATTGTTTTCCCGTCACCTAAGATTCCACATTAATTCAGTTCATTCTAATAAATTTCATTCAAACTCATAGAAATGGTATGAGAAGTGAGTTGACGCTGAAATGTACAGAAACGCAGCTCGTGTGCAAGAACTTTCAATGCAGAATGAAAACTAGAAACATTTTTGTACACAAAGGCCACATGGCATTGCTTTGGACTCTGGAAGCCTCTTGTGTGTGTGTG